>NW_028283649.1:327500-462500 GCF_059441095.1 Idiotropiscis lumnitzeri
TGATATTTTAACGTCTAATATGAACAGGAAGTGAGTTATGAATTTTTGAAAGTCCGACTTTTGCCCTTTTTTGCATGTTTACAGGGGTCATTCTTTTGCACCCTGATCCTAAAGGCTTCATCTGATTGCCTTAAAATTCTGTCTGTAGCATCTTAAGACCTGGGACAAACACTGGGGCTAAAATCTTTTGTTTCCGAAATACTATATGACGGGGGCGGGGCTTCAAAGTTTTCACTTAAGATTTCCTTCGCCGCAATGGACAAAATGCTTAATAACTCTCATGCACATGCTGCTAAAAATCCAAAACTTCACATGTACATAAAGAGTCGGTACCTGAAGACATCTATATGTTTATATTCTGTTATACACCTTGCGCCAATCAATATCATTTTTTACATTTTGACGTACTGCACGGTGCCCTTTTAACGAATCCGATTGAAAATTGGCTAGAAAAGACTCAAGACATTGATCTTACGCTATCCCTATTTTTGTGACTTTCCTTCGAAGGGCGTGGCTATTGCGGTGCCGCAGAGTCTGATTATTCTCCGTGGCAACAAAAGTTCCTGCAAAATGATTCAGATGATCCATCTTCTCGAAATTTTTCACATTTGAGGATATTCAGGCCCTGAAGACGGCTGCCAACTTATTTTTGATCGCAGTGGTAGCGCCACCAACTGGTTAAAACAAATACAAATTATTTTCGTTGATGTTTTTCTCCGGGCAGGTTCACAAAATCTACCTTATATTTGCTCGGATGAGTGTTTAGGCCTTGAGGATGTCACAATACGAAAGTCTTTCGCCTTCTTCAGAGTGTCACATGATGGTGTCTTGTGGCCCGTCTTTATCAGCTGATGTTCCATGAGGGCGTGACTTACCTGTCACAAGAATGAAGGCAAGTCACGCCCCCCGCTGTCCGTTAACTCCGCCAAGATGCTGGTCCAGGTGGTAGAGAGGATGAAGGCAACCTTGTCTCTGTTCATGGTTTTTATGCCTCGCTTGCAGATCTCAATGGCCTCTCTGATCCAGCGCTGTTGTTTGTTCTCTTCTGTGCGGATGACCCTGCCCTTCTCCCGGTCCATGATGTGGTTTTCCCTTTTGCAGTGGTCAGTGATTGCTGATTTGTAATGTTCATGTTGTGCTTGTTCTTTTACTGCTCTGATTTTTCATTTTTTTGACAGGTAAGTCACACCCTCATGGAACATCAGCTGATAAAGACGGGTCTCAAGACACCATCATGCGACACTCTGAAGAAGGCGAAAGACTCGCCGAAACATGTCAGGTAAAAAATTTACCGAAAACATAATTGTCTGCTTTTAATGAATCTGTCAAATATCAATAATAAGAAGACAAAATGAACCTAATACAAATAAATGAATGCTTAATAACTCCCCTGCACATGCTCCTAAAAATCCAAACCTTCACCTGTAAATAAAATGTCCCGACCTGAAGACATCTTAATGTTATTATTTTGTTATACACACAGCGCCGCCAAGTGGAATCAAAAATTTGTTTTTATTTTAATTTTCACGTACTGCAACGTGCCCTTTTGACGAATCCGACTGAAAATTAGTCAGAAAAGACTCAAGACAATGATCTTACTCTCTGCCGAGTTTTGTGACGTTTTGGCAAAAGGCGTGGCTATTACGGTGCTGAAAAGTCCGATTGTACTTTGTGGCAACAAAAGCTCCGGCAACATGACTCAGATGATCCTATCTTCTCGAAGTTGTACACATTTGAGGATACTTCAGCCCTAAAGACATCTACCAACTTATTTTTCATCGTAGTAGTAGCGCCACCAACTGGTAAAAGCTAATACAAGTTATTTTCTTGGATGTTTTTCTCCGTGCAACTCAACAAGGTCGCCCTCATATATGCTCGGAGGACTGTTTCGGCCATGAGGATGTCACAATACGAAATTCATCCTTTTTCGTGAAAAGTTGTGGGAGTGGCATTGCACTGTTTGGCAATAAAACAACGCTGATTATGAGGTTCTAAATATGAACGACAACTCGTGAAACTTGACACACACATCAGGCAGAGCAAATTTATAAATATTTTATACGTTAGTTGTGCAGCTTTTTTGAAATGGCTCGCCATGGCCCTCGAGAAATTTTCAAAAAAGCAGCCCTGGTTGAGTGTTTCACCTCGCTTTTTGTAAATTTTATGGAGTACAGTGAACCCTCGGTTATCGCGGTTAATGGGGACCGAGACCACCCGCGGAAACTGAAAATCCGCGGAGTAGCGGCGCACCTTCAAAAATGCTTAAAAGAAAATACAATATATAGAATAAATATATATATATATATATATATATATATATATATATATATATATATATATATATATATATATATATATACGGGGGAGAGAGAGAGAGAGAGAGAGAGAGAGAGAGTGAAATTCATGTTATAACAAAAAAAACAAATTATTATTAAAACGTATTATTTTTTTATTCCCCAGCCATTCTTTTTGTATTTATTTAATTACTCCGACTTTTACCTGCTGGTACGCCGTCCGGTGTGCCCTGTGAAATGAAAGGTGGCATTCTTTATTTATTTATTTATTTATTCTTCTATACATTCATAACTGACAGCTTCGCGCTCCGCTCGTGCCCGGGCGGAAGAGGTGCTCCAATTCGGCTTAACTGTGACACACACCCGCCCTCCTCCCCCGGAGCTTCCATTCGGTTAAACTTAGGGGCCGCTTGGCACCGCCCGTGCCCGGGGAAGGTGCTCCTCTTCGGCTTACTGTGACGCGAGCATGCCCTCCTCCTCCGGAGCTTCCATTCGGTTAAACTTAGGGGCCGCTTGGAACCGCCCGTGCCCGGGGAAGGTGCTCCTCTTCGGCTTACTGTGACGCGAGCATGCCCTCCTCCTCCGGAGCTTCCATTCGGTTAAACTTAGGGGCCGCTTGGCACCGCCCGTGCCCTGGGAAGGTTCTCCTCTACGGCTTAACTGCCACGCACGCCGGCCGGAGCTCTGGTACTGTCCGAACCGCGCGAAACGTCGCCACCGATCGTGTCCGGGGGAACGTGCTCTTCTTCGTCCACTCTCCTCTTCGCCCACGCTCTTCTTCGGCGCACACCGGCCGTCTAACCGCTCCAGCGCCCCGTCGTGCCGCTCGGCGAAACTATAATGCCCCCGAATATTTTTTAGACCCGCGAAGCACTGAACCCACGAAAGGTGAACCGCCAAGTAGCGAGGGTTCACTGTATGTATAAGACCAAGACCTACAAAAAAGTCTCTTGGAGCAATGAGCTAGGTTTTACAGGAAGTCGGCCATTTTGAATTTACTTAAAAGGGGGCGGGTCACCACAATGGACTTTGTGTAGAAATTATTATTGGGGCCCGAGCAGCGACCGCGGCGATGTCCCTATTGTTTTTGTAGAAATAATTATTCGGGCCCGAGCAGCGACCGCTACGAGGTCCCCATTGTTTTTGTGGAAATTATTATTATTATTATTATTAGGGCCCGAGCAGTGACCGCTGCGAGGTCCCTATTGTTTTTCTAGCAATTGTTATTAGGGCCCGAGCTGCGACGGCTGCGAGGTCCCTATTGTTTTTGTAGAAAATATTATTACTTTTATTCTTATTATTATTATTATTATTAGGGCCTGAGCAGCGACCACTGCGAAGTCCCTGTTGTTTTTGTAGAAATTATTATTATTATTATTTTTCCGATTGTTCGATTGCATTTTTGACCCCCGAAACATGCACAAAAACTCACCAAACTTGGCAGTCTCATCGGGCATGGCGAGAAATTTGATATTTTAAACGTCTAATATGAACAGGAAGTGAGTTATGAATTTTTGAAAGTCCGACTTTTGCCCTTTTTTGCATGTTTACAGGGGTCATTCTTTTGCACCCTGATCCTAAAGGCTTCATCTGATTGCCTTAAAATTCTGTCTGTAGCATCTTAAGACCTGGGACAAACACTGGGGCTAAAATTTTTTGTTTCCAAAATACTATATGACGGGGGCGGGGCTTCGAAGTTTTCACTTAAGATTTCCTTCGCCGCAATGGACAAAATGCTTAATAACTCTCTTGCACATGCTGCTAAAAATCCAAAACTTCACATGTACATAAAGAGTCGGTACCTGAAGACATCTATATGTTTATATTCTGTTATACACCTTGCGCCAATCAATATCATTTTTTACATTTTGACGTCCTGCACGGTGCCCTTTTAACGAATCCGATTGAAAATTGGCTAGAAAAGACTCAAGACATTGATCTTACTCTATCCCTATTTTTGTGACTTTCCTTCGAAGGGCGTGGCTATTACGGTGCCGCAGAGTCTGATTATTCTCCGTGGCAACAAAAGTTCCTGCAAAATGATTCAGATGATCCATCTTCTCGAAATTTTTCACATTTGAGGATATTCAGGCCCTGAAGACGGCTGCCAACTTATTTTTGATCGGATGAGTGTTTAGGCCTTGAGGATGTCACAATACGAAAGTCTTTCGCCTTCTTCAGAGTGTCACATGATGGTGTCTTGTGGCCCGTCTTTATCAGCTGATGTTCCATGAGGGCGTGACTTACCTGTCACAAGAATGAAGGCAAGTCACGCCCCCGCTGTCCGTTCACTCCGCCAAGATGCTGCTCCAGGTGGTAGAGAGGATGAAGGCTCCCTTGTCTCTGTTCATGGTTTTTATGCCTCGCTTGCAGATCTCAATGGCCTCTCTGATCCAGCGCTGTTGTTTGTTCTCTTCGGTGCGGATGACCCTGCCCTTCTCCCGGTCCATGATGTGGTTTTCCCTTTTGCAGTGGTCAGTGATTGCTGATTTGTAATGTTCATGTTGTGCTTGTTCTTTTACTGCTCTGATTTTTCATTTTTTTGACAGGTAAGTCACACCCTCATGGAACATCAGCTGATAAAGACGGGTCTCAAGACACCATCATGCGACACTCTGAAGAAGGCGAAAGACTCGCCGAAACATGTCAGGTAAAAAATTAACCTAAAACATAATTGTCTGCTTTTAATGAATCAGTCAAATATCAATAATAAGAAGACAAAATGAACCTAATACAAATAAATGAATGCTTAATAACGCCCCTGCACATGCTCCTAAAAATCCAAACCTTCACCTGTAAATAAAAGGTCCCGACCTGAAGACATCTTAATGTTATTATTTTGTTATACACACAGCGCCGCCAAGTGGAATCAAAAATTTGTTTTTATTTTAATTTTCACGTACTGCACGGTGCCCTTTTGACGAATCCGACTGAAAATTAGTCAGAAAAGACTCAAGACAATGATCTTACTCTCTGCCGAATTTTGTGACGTTTTGGCAAAAGGCGTGGCTATTACGGTGCTGAAAAATCCGATTGTACTTTGTGGCAACAAAAGCTCCGGCAACATGACTCAGATGATCCTATCTTCTCGAAGTTGTACACATTTGAGGATACTTCAGCCCTGAAGACATCTACCAACTTATTTTTCATCGTAGTAGTAGCGCCACCAACTGGTAAAAGCTAATACAAGTTATTTTCTTGGATGTTTTTCTCCGTGCAACTCAACAAGGTCGCCCTCATATATGCTCGGATGACTGTTTCGGCCATGAGGATGTCACAATACGAAATTCATCCTTTTTCGTGAAAAGTTGTGGGAGTGGCATTGCACTGTTCGGCAATAAAACAACGCTGATTATGAGGTTCTAAATATGAACGACAACTCGTGAAACTTTACACACACATCAGGCAGAGCAAATTTATCAATATTTTATCCGTTAGTTGTGCAGCTTTTTTTAAATGGCTCGCCATGGCCCTCGAGAAAAGTTAAAAAAAGAATAGAATAGAAATAGAAATCCCTTTATTGTCATTGTACTCAAGTGTGCAACGAGATTAGAGGGCTCCCCTCTCCAGTGCAATACAACAATAATACAGACAATATATAAATTAGATAAATAAATAAGACAGTGCAATGGAATTCAGTACTAAATAGGGCATATAGAAACACATCACAATGCTGTTTTGCAAGGTTAGGGTGGTCTCGTGTGTGTGTGAGAGTTCAGTATGTAGATGGCTCTCGGAAAGAAACTGTTTCTCAGTCTATTGGTCCTTGATTTGATGCATCTGTAGCGCCTGCCAGAGGGCAACAGGTCGAACAGGTGTGAGTTTGGGTGGGTATTGTCTTTGACGATGTTGAGAGCCCTTCTGAGGCACCGGGCGGTGTAGATGTCCGACAGCGAGGGGAGAGGGCAGCCAATAATCCTTTGCGCTGTTTTGACTGTCCTCTGGAGCCTCACTCTGTCCGCCTCAGTGCAGCCGCTGTACCAGGTGGAGACACAGTACGTCAGCTGGCTCTCGATGGACGAGTGGTAGAAGGCCAGCAGCAGCTTCCTGTCCAGGTTGAATTTCCTGAGGACTCTCAGGAAGTGCAGACGTTGGCGGACCTTCTTTACCACTGCTGTGGTGTTGTGACTCCAAGAAAGGTCATCGGAGATCTGTACTCCCAGGAACTTGAACGTGTGGACCCTCTCCACACACACGCCTTCGATGCAGAGGGGGGGCGGCAGCGTCTTGTTCCTCCTGAAGTCGACGACAATCTCCTTTGTTTTAGCAGAGTTAAGGTGCAGTCTGTTCTCCTTGCACCAAGTTGTCAGTCTCCCTACCTCCTCTCTGTAGGCTGTCTCGTCACCTTCCGAGATCAGACCGACCACTGTCGTGTCGTCAGCAAACTTGACGATGGTGTTGTTGCCGTGGGCCGGGCTGCAGTCGTAGGTGTAGAGGGCGTACAGGAGAGGGCTCAGCACGCATCCTTGGGGGGAACCGGTGCTCAGCATGAGGGTGGAGGACGTGTAGGGGCCGAGCAACACAGTCTGGGGTCTGTTGGTCAGAAAGTCCTTAATCCAGATGCGTGTGAGGGCAGGGAGGCCGAGAGTGTCCAGTTTGGCGACGAGGATGTCTGGGATGATCGTGTTGAATGCCGAGCTGTAGTCCACAAAGAGCATCCTTGCATAGCTCCGCTGTTGTTCCAGGTGGCCCAGCACAACATGCAGAGCAGCCCTGGTTGAGTGTTTCACCTCGCTTTTTGTAAATTTTATGGAGTACAGTGAACCCTCGGTTATCGCGGTTAATGGGGACCGAGACCACCCGCGAAAACTGAAAATCCGCGAAGTAGCGGCGCACCTTCAAAAATGCTTAAAAAAAAAATACAATATATATATATATATATATATATATATAAATATATATATATATATATATATATATATATATATATATACGGGGAGAGAGAGAGTGAAATTCATGTTATAACAAAAAAAACAAATTATTATTAAAACGTATTATTTTTTTATTCCCCAGCCATTCTTTTTGTATTTATTTAATTACTCAGACTTTTACCTGCTGGTACGCCGTCTGGTGTGCCCTGTGAAATGAAAGGTGCCATTCTTTATTTATTTATTTATTTATTCATTTATTCATTCATAACTGACAGCTTCGCGCTCCGCTCGTGCCCGGGCGGAAGAGGTGCTCCAATTCGGCTTAACTGTGACACACGCCCACCCTCCTCCCCCGGAGCTTCCATTCGGTTAAACTTAGGGGCCGCTTGGCACCGCCCGTGCCCGGGGAAGGTGCTCCTCTTCGGCTTACTGTGTCGCGAGCATGCCCTCCTCCTCCGGAGCTTCCATTCGGTTAAACTTAGGGGCCGCTTGGAACCGCCCGTGCCCGGGGAAGGTGCTCCTCTTCGGCTTACTGTGACGCGTGCATGCCCTCCTCCTCCGGAGCTTCCATTCGGTTAAACTTAGGGGCCGCTTGGCACCGCCCGTGCCCGGGGAAGGTGCTCCTCTACGGCTTAACTGCCACGCACGCCGGCCGGAGCTCTGGTACGGTCCGAACCGCGCGAAACGTCGCCACCGATCGTGTCCGGGGGAACGTGCTCTTCTTCGTCCACTCTCCTCTTCGCCCACGCTCTTCTTCGGCGCACGCCGGCCGTCTAACCGCTCCAGCGCCCCGTCGTGCCGCTCGGCGAAACTACAATGCCCCCGAATATTTTTTATACCCGCGAAGCACTGAACCCGCGAAAGGTGAACCGCGAAGTAGCGAGGGTTCACTGTATGTATAAGACCAAGACCTACAAAAAAGTCTCTTGGAGCAATGAGCTAGGTTTTACAGGAAGTCGGCCATTTTGAATTTATTAAAAGGGGGCGGGTCACCACAATGGACTTTGTGTAGAAATTATTATTGGGGCCCGAGCAGCGACCGCGGCGAGGTCCCTATTGTTTATGTAGAAATTATTATTAGGGCCCGAGCAGCGACCGCTACGAGGTCCCCATTGTTTTTGTGGAAATTATTATTATTATTATTATTAGGGCCCGAGCAGTGACCGCTGCGAGGTCCCTATTGTTTTTCTAGAAATTGTTATTAGGGCCCGAGCTGCGACGGCTGCGAGGTCCCTATTGTTTTTGTAGAAAATATTATTACTTTCAAATTTCCCCATTGTGGGACTAATAAAGGACATCTTATCTTATCTTCTCTTATTATTATTATTATTATTAGGGCCTGAGCAGCGACCGCTGCGAAGTCCCTATTGTTTTTGTAGAAATTATTATTATTATTATTTTTCCGATTGTTCGATTGCATTTTTGACCCCCGAAACATGCACAAAAATTCACCAAACTTGGCAGTCTCATCGGGCATGGCGAAAAATTTGATATTTTAATGTCTAATATGAATAGGAAGTGAGTTATGAATTTTTGAAAGTCCGACTTTTGCCCTTTTTTGCATGTTTACAGGGGTCATTCTTTTGCACCCTGATCCTAAAGGCTTCATCTGATTGCCTTAAAATTCTGTCTGTAGCATCTTAAGACCTGGGACAAACACTGGGGCTAAAATTTTTTGTTTCCGAAATACTATATGACGGGGGCGGGGCTTCGAAGTTTTCACTTAAGATTTCCTTCGCCGCAATGGACAAAATGCTTAATAACTCTCTTGCACATGCTGCTAAAAATCCAAAACTTCACATGTACATAAAGAGTCGGTACCTGAAAACATCTATATGTTTATATTCAGTTATACACCTTGCGCCAATCAATATCATTTTTTACATTTTGACAAACTGCACGGTGCCCTTTTAACGAATCCGATTGAAAATTGGCTAGAAAAGACTCAAGACATTGATCTTACTCTATCCCTATTTTTGTGACTTTCCTTCGAAGGGCGTGGCTATTACGGTGCCGCAGAGTCTGATTATTCTCCGTGGCAACAAAAGTTCCTGCAAAATGATTCAGATGATCCATCTTCTTGAAATTTTTCACATTTGAGGATATTCAGGCCCTGAAGACGGCTGCCAACTTATTTTTGATCGCAGTGGTAGCGCCACCAACTGGTTAAAACAAATACAAATTATTTTCGTTGATGTTTTTCTCCGGGCAGGTTAACAAAATCTACCTTATATTTGCTCGGATGAGTGTTTAAGCCTTGAGGATGTCACAATACGAAAGTCTTTCGCCTTCTTCAGAGTGTCACATGATGGTGTCTTGTGGCCCGTCTTTATCAGCTGATGTTCCATGAGGGCGTGACTTACCATTCACAAGAATGAAGGCAAGTCACGCCCCCCGCTGTCCGTTCACTCCGCCAAGATGCTGCTCCAGGTGGTAGAGAGGATGAAGGGTCCCTTGTCTCTGTTCATGGTTTTTATGCCTCGCTTGCAGATCTCAATGGCCTCTCTGATCCAGCGCTGTTGTTTGTTCTCTTCGGTGCGGATGACCCTGCCCTTCTCCCGGTCCATGATGTGGTTTTCCCTTTTGCAGTGGTCAGTGATTGCTGATTTGTAATGTTCATGTTGTGCTTGTTCTTTTACAGCTCTGATTTTTAATTTTTTTGACAGGTAAGTCACACCCTCATGGAACATCAGCTGATAAAGACGGGTCTCAAGACACCATCATGCGACACTCTGAAGAAGGCGAAAGACTCGCCGAAACATGTCAGGTAAAAAATTAACCTAAAACATAATTGTCTGCTTTTAATGAATCAGTCAAATATCAATAATAAGAAGACAAAATGAACCTAATACAAATAAACGAATGCTTAATAACTCCCCTGCACATGCTCCTAAAAATCCAAACCTTCACCTGTAAATAAAACGTCCCGACCTGAAGACATCTTAATGTTATTATTTTGTTATACACACAGCGCCGCCAAGTGGAATCAAAAATTTGTTTTTATTTAAATTTTCACATTATGCACGGTGCCCTTTTGACGAATCCGACTGAAAATTAGTCAGAAAAGACTCAAGACAATGATCTTACTCTCTGCCGAATTTTGTGACGTTTTGGCAAAAGGCGTGGCTATTACGGTGCTGAAAAGTCAGATTGTACTCTGTGGCAATAAAAGCTCCGGCAACATGACTCAGATGATCCTATCTTCTCGAAGTTGTACACATTTGAGGATACTTCAGCCCTGAAGACATCTACCAACTTATTTTTCATCGTAGTAGTAGCGCCACCAACTGGTAAAAGCTAATACAAGTTATTTTCTTGGATGTTTTTCTCCGTGCAACTCAACAAGGTCGCCCTCATATATGCTCGGATGACTGTTTCGGCCATGAGGATGTCACAATACGAAATTCGTCCTTTTTCTTGTAAAGTTGTGGGAGTGGCATTGCACTGTTCGGCAATAAAACAACGCTGATTATGAGGTTCTAAATATGAACGACAACTCGTGAAACTTTACACACACATCAGGCCGAGCAAATTTATCAATATTTTATACGTTAGTTGTGCAGCTTTTTTGAAATGGCTCGCCATGGCCCTCGAGAAATGTTAAAAAAAGCAGCCCTGGTTGAGTGTTTCACCTCGCTTTTTGTAAATTTTATGGAGTACAGTGAATCCTCGGTTATCGCGGTTAATGGGGACAGAGACCACCCGCGAAAACTGAAAATCCGCGAAGTAGCGGCGCACCTTCAAAAATGCTTAAAAAAATATACAATATATATAATAAATATATATATATATATATATATATATACGGGGAGAGAGAGAGTGAAATTCATGTTATAACAAAAAAAACAAATTATTATTAAAACGTATTATTTTTTTATTCCCCAGCCATTCCTTTTGTATTTATTTAATTACTCCGACTTTTACCTGCTGGTACGCCGTCCGGTGTGCCCTGTGAAATGAAAGGTGGCATTCTTTATTTATTTATTTATTTATTCTTTTATACATTCATAACTGACAGCTTCGCGCTCCGCTCGTGCCCGGGCGGAAGAGGTGCTCCAATTCGGCTTAACTGTGACACACACCCGCCCTCCTCCCCCGGAGCTTCCATTCGGTTAAACTTAGGGGCCGCTTGGCACCGCCCGTGCCCGGGGAAGGTGCTCCTCTTCGGCTTACTGTGACGCGAGCATGCCCTCCTCCTCCGGAGCTTCCATTCGGTTAAACTTAGGGGCCGCTTGGAACCGCCCGTGCCCGGGGAAGGTGCTCCTCTTCGGCTTACTGTGACGCGAGCATGCCCTCCTCCTCCGGAGCTTCCATTCGGTTAAACTTAGGGGCCGCTTGGAACCGCCCGTGCCCGGGGAAGGTGCTCCTCTTCGGCTTACTGTGACGCGAGCATGCCCTCCCTTTCCGGAGCTTCCATTCGGTTAAACTTAGGGGCCGCTTGGCACCGCCCGTGCCCGGGGAAGGTGCTCCTCTACGGCTTAACTGCCACGCACGCCGGCCGGAGCTCTGGTACTGTCCGAACCGCGCGAAACGTCGCCACCCATCGTGTCCGGGGGAACGTGCTCTTCTTCGTCCACTCTCCTCTTCGCCCACGCTCTTCTTCGGCGCACGCCGGCCGTCTAACCGCTCCAGCACCCTGTCGTGCCGCTCGGCGAAACTACAATGCCCCCGAATATTTTTTAGACCCGCGAAACACTGAACCCGCGAAAGGTGAACCGCCAAGTAGCGAGGGTTCACTGTATGTATAAGACCAAGACCTACAAAAAAGTCTCTTGGAGCAATGAGCTAGGTTTTACAGGAAGTCGGCCATTTTGAATTTACTTAAAAGGGGGCGGGTCACCACAATGGACTTTGTGTAGAAATTATTATTGGGGCCCGAGTAGCGACCGCGGAGAGGTCCCTATTGTTTTTGTAGAAATTATTATTAGGGCCCGAGCAGCGACCGCTACGAGGTCCCCATTGTTTTTGTGGAAATTATTATTATTATTATTATTAGGGCCCGAGCAGTGACCGCTGCGAGGTCCCTATTGTTTTTCTAGAAATTGTTATTAGGGCCCGAGCTGCGACGGCTGCGAGGTCCCTATTGTTTTTGTAGAAAATATTATTACTTTTATTATTATTATTATTATTAGGGCCTGAGCAGCGACCGCTGCGAAGTCCCTATTGTTTTTGTAGAAATTATTATTATTATTATTTTTCCGATTGTTCGATTGCATTTTTGACCCCCGAAACATGCACAAAAATTCACCAAACTTGGCAGTCTCATCGGGCATGGCGAAAAATTTGATATTTTAACGTCTAATATGAACAGGAAGTGAGTTATGAATTTTTGAAAGTCCGACTTTTGCCCTTTTTTGCATGTTTACAGGGGTCATTCTTTTGCACCCTGATCCTAAAGGCTTCATCTGATTGCCTTAAAATTCTGTCTGTAGCATCTTAAGACCTGGGACAAACACTGGGGCTAAAATTTTTTGTTTCCGAAATACTATATGACGGGGGCGGGGCTTCGAAGTTTTCACTTAAGATTTCCTTCGCCGCAATGGACAAAATGCTTAATAACTCTCTTGCACATGCTGCTAAAAATCCAAAACTTCACATGTACATAAAGAGTCGGTACCTGAAGACATCTATATGTTTATATTCAGTTATACACCTTGCGCCAATCAATATCATTTTTTACATTTTGACGTACTGCACGGTGCCCTTTTAACGAATCCGATTGAAAATTGGCTAGAAAAGACTCAAGACATTGATCTTACTCTATCCCTATTTTTGTGACTTTCCTTCGAAGGGCGTGGCTATTACGGTGCCGCAGAGTCTGATTATTCTCCGTGGCAACAAAAGTTCCTGCAAAATGATTCAGATGATCCATCTTCTCGAAATTTTTCACATTTGAGGATATTCAGGCCCTGAAGACGGCTGCCAACTTATTTTTGATCGCAGTGGTAGCGCCACCAACTGGTTAAAACAAATACAAATTATTTTCGTTGATGTTTTTCTCCGGGCAGGTTAACAAAATCTACCTTATATTTGCTCGGATGAGTGTTTAGGCCTTGAGGATGTCACAATACGAAAGTCTTTCGCCTTCTTCAGAGTGTCACATGATGGTGTCTTGTGGCCCGTCTTTATCAGCTGATGTTCCATGAGGGCGTGACTTACCTGTCACAAGAATGAAGGCAAGTCACGCCCCCCGCTGTCCGTTAACTCCGCCAAGATGCTGCTCCAGGTGGTAGAGAGGATGAAGGCTCCCTTGTCTCTGTTCATGGTTTTTATGCCTCGCTTGCAGATCTCAATGGCCTCTCTGATCCAGCGCTGTTGTTTGTTCTCTTCGGTGCCGATGACCCTGCCCTTCTCCCGGTCCATGATGTGGTTTTCCCTTTTGCAGTGGTCAGTGATTGCTGATTTGTAATGTTCATGTTGTGCTTGTTCTTTTACTGCTCCGATTTTTCATTTTTTTGACAGGTAAGTCACACCCTCATGG
Source organism: Idiotropiscis lumnitzeri (assembly GCF_059441095.1). Classification (NCBI taxonomy): domain Eukaryota; kingdom Metazoa; phylum Chordata; class Actinopteri; order Syngnathiformes; family Syngnathidae; genus Idiotropiscis; species Idiotropiscis lumnitzeri. The sequence goes on from NW_028283649.1 coordinate 341,147, forward strand.
AACATCAGCTGATAAAGACGGGTCTCAAGACACCATCATGCGACACTCTGAAGAAGGCGAAAGACTCGCCGAAACATGTCAGGTAAAAAATTTTACCGAAAACATAATTGTCTGCTTTTAATGAATCTGTCAAATATCAATAATAAGAAGACAAAATGAACCTAATACAAATAAATGAATGCTTAATAACTCCCCTGCACATGCTCCTAAAAATCCAAACATTCACCTGTAAATAAAATGTCCCGACCTGAAGACATCTTAATGTTATTATTTTGTTATACACACAGCGCCGCCAAGTGGAATCAAAAATTTGTTTTTATTTTAATTTTCACGTACTGCACGGTGCCCTTTTGACGAATCCGACTGAAAATTAGTCAGAAAAGACTCAAGACAATGATCTTACTCTCTGCCGAGTTTTGTGACGTTTTGGCAAAAGGCGTGGCAATTACGGTGCTGAAAAGTCCGATTGTACTTTGTGGCAACAAAAGCTCCGGCAACATGACTCAGATGATCCTATCTTCTCGAAGTTGTACACATTTGAGGATACTTCAGCCCTGAAGACATCTACCAACTTATTTTTCATCGTAGTAGTAGCGCCACCAACTGGTAAAAGCTAATACAAGTTATTTTCTTGGATGTTTTTCTCCGTGCAACTCAACAAGGTCGCCCTCATATATGCTCGGAGGACTGTTTCGGCCATGAGGATGTCACAATACGAAATTCATCCTTTTTCGTGAAAAGTTGTGGGAGTGGCATTGCACTTTTTGGCAATAAAACAACGCTGATTATGAGGTTCTAAATATGAACGACAACTCGTGAAACTTGACACACACATCAGGCAGAGCAAATTTATCAATATTTTATACGTTAGTTGTGCAGCTTTTTTTAAATGGCTCGCCATGGCCCTCGAGAAATGTTCAAAAAAGCAGCCCTGGTTGAGTGTTTCACCTCGCTTTTTGTAAATTTTATGGAGTACAGTGAACCCTCGGTTATCGCGGTTAATGGGGACCGAGACCACCCGCGGAAACTGAAAATCCGCGAAGTAGCGGCGCACCTTCAAAAATGCTTAAAAGAAAATACAATATATATATAATAAATATATATATATATATATATATATATATGTATATATATTTATATATATATGTATATATATATATATATATATATATGTATATATATATACGGGGAGAAAGAGAGAGAGAGAGAGTGAAATTCATGTTATAACAAAAAAAACAAATTATTATTAAAACGTATTATTTTTTTATTCCCCAGCCATTCTTTTTGTATTTATTTAATTACTCCGACTTTTACCTGCTGGTACGCCGTCCGGTGTTCCCTGTGAAATGAAAGGTGGCATTCTTTATTTATTTATTTATTTATTCATTTATTCATTCATAACTGACAGCTTCGCGCTCCGTTCGTGCCCGGGCGGAAGAGGTGTTCCAATTCGGCTTAACTGTGACACACGCCCGCCCTCCTCCCCCGGAGCTTCCATTCGGTTAAACTTAGGGGCCGCTTGGCACCGCCCGTGCCCGGGGAAGGTGCTCCTCTTCGGCTTACTGTGACGCGAGCATGCCCGCCTCCTCCGGAGCTTCAATTCGGTTAAACTTAGGGGCCGCTTGGAACCGCCCGTGCCCGGCGAAGGTGCTCCTCTTCGGCTTACTGTGACGCGAGCATGCCCTCCTCCTCCAGAGCTTCCATTCGGTTAAACTTAGGGGCCGCTTGGCACCGCCCGTGCCCGGGGACGGTGCTCCTCTACGGCTTAACTGCCACGCACGCCGGCCGGAGCCCTGGTACGGTCCGAACCGCGCGAAACGTCGCCACCGATCGTGTCCGGGGGAACGTGCTCTTCTTCGTCCACTCTCCTCTTCGCCCACGCTCTTCTTCGGCGCACGCCGGCCGTCTAACCGCTCCAGCGCCCGTCGTGCCGCTCGGCGAAACTACAATGCCCCCGAATATTTTTTAGACCCGCGAAGAACTGAACCCGCGAAAGGTGAACCGCGAAGTAGCGAGGGTTCACTGTATGTATAAGACCAAGACCTACAAAAAAGTCTCTTGGAGCAATGAGCTAGGTTTTACAGGAAGTCGGCCATTTTGAATTTACTTAAAAGGGGCGGGTCACCACAATGGACTTTGTGTAGAAATTATTATTGGGGCCCGAGCAGCGACCGCGGCGAGGTCCCTATTGTTTATGTAGAAATTATTATTAGGGCCCGAGCAGCAACCGCTACGAGGTCCCCATTGTTTTTGTGGAAATTATTATTATTATTATTATTAGGGCCCGAGCAGTGACCGCTGCGAGGTCCCTATCGTTTTTCTAGAAATTGTTATTAGGGCCCGAGCTGCGACGGCTGCGAAGTCCCTAATGTTTTTGTAGAAAATATTATTACTTTTATTATTATTATTATTATTATTATTAGGGCCTGAGCAGCGACCGCTGCGAAGTCGCTATTGTTTTTGTTGAAATTATTATTATTATTATTTTTCCGATTGTTCGATCGCATTTTTGACCCCCGAAACATGCACAAAAACTCACCAAACTTGGCAGTCTCATCGGGCATGGCGAAAAATTTGATATTTTAACGTCTAATATGAACAGGAAGTGAGTTATGAATTTTTGAAAGTCCGACTTTTGCCCTTTTTTGCATGTTTACAGGGGTCATTCTTTTGCACCCTGATCCTAAAGGCTTCATCTGATTGCCTTAAAATTCTGTCTGTAGCATCTTAAGACCTGGGACAAACACTGGGGCTAAAATCTTTTGTTTCCGAAATACTATATGACGGGGGCGGGGCTTCAAAGTTTTCACTTAAGATTTCCTTCGCCGCAATGGACAAAATGCTTAATAACTCTCATGCACATGCTGCTAAAAATCCAAAACTTCACATGTACATAAAGAGTCGGTACCTGAAGACATCTATATGTTTATATTCTGTTATACACCTTGCGCCAATCAATATCATTTTTTACATTTTGACGTACTGCACGGTGCCCTTTTAACGAATCCGATTGAAAATTGGCTAGAAAAGACTCAAGACATTGATCTTACGCTATCCCTATTTTTGTGACTTTCCTTCGAAGGGCGTGGCTATTGCGGTGCCGCAGAGTCTGATTATTCTCCGTGGCAACAAAAGTTCCTGCAAAATGATTCAGATGATCCATCTTCTCGAAATTTTTCACATTTGAGGATATTCAGGCCCTGAAGACGGCTGCCAACTTATTTTTGATCGCAGTGGTAGCGCCACCAACTGGTTAAAACAAATACAAATTATTTTCGTTGATGTTTTTCTCCGGGCAGGTTCACAAAATCTACCTTATATTTGCTCGGATGAGTGTTTAGGCCTTGAGGATGTCACAATACGAAAGTCTTTCGCCTTCTTCAGAGTGTCACATGATGGTGTATTGTGACCCGTCTTTATCAGCTGATGTTCACTGAGGGCGTGACTTACCTGTCACAAGAATGAAGGCAAGTCACACCCCCCGCTGTCCGTTCACTCCGCCAAGATGCTGCTCCAGGTGGTCGAGAGGATAAAGGCTCCCTTGTCTCTGTTCATGGTTTTTATGCCTCGCTTGCAGATCTCAATGGCCTCTCTGATCCAGCGCTGTTGTTTGTTCTCTTCGGTGCGGATGACCCTGCCCTTCTCCCGGTCCATGATGTGGTTTTCCCTTTTGCAGTGGTCAGTGATTGCTGATTTGTAATGTTCATGTTGTGCTTATTCTTTTACTGCTCTGATTTTTAATTTTTTTGACAGGTAAGTCACACCCTCATGGAACATCAGCTGATAAAGACGGGTCTCAAGACACCATCATGCGACACTCTGAAGAAGGCGAAAGACTCGCCGAAACATGTCAGGTAAAAAATTTACCTAAAACATAATTGTCTGCTTTTAATGAATCAGTCAAATATCAATAATAAGAAGACAAAATGAACCTAATACAAATAAATGAATGCTTAATAACTCCCCTGCACATGCTCCTAAAAATCCAAACCTTCACCTGTAAATAAAATGTCCCGACCTGAAGACATCTTAATGTTATTATTTTGTTATACACACAGCGCCGCCAAGTGGAATCAAAAATTTGTTTTTATTTTAATTTTCACGTACTGCACGGTGCCCTTTTGACGAATCCGACTGAAAATTAGTCAGAAAAGACTCAAGACAATGATCTTACTCTCTGCCGAATTTGTGACGTTTTGGCAAAAGGCGTGGCTATTACGGTGCTGAAAAGTCCGATTGTACTTTGTGGCAACAAAAGCTCCGGCAACATGACTCAGATGATCCTATCTTCTCGAAGTTGTACACATTTGAGGATACTTCAGCCCTGAAGACATCTACCAACTTATTTTTCATCGTAGTAGTAGCGCCACCAACTGGTAAAAGCTAATACAAGTTATTTTCTTGGATGTTTTTCTCCGTGCAACTCAACAAGGTCGCCCTCATATATGCTCGGAGGACTGTTTCGGCCATGAGGATGTCACAATACGAAATTCATCCTTTTTCGTGAAAAGTTGTGGGAGTGGCATTGCACGGTTCGGCAATAAAACAACGCTGATTATGAGGTTCTAAATATGAACGACAACTCGTGAAACTTGACACACACATCAGGCAGAGCAAATTTATCAATATTTTATACGTTAGTTGTGCAGCTTTTTTGAAATGGCTCGCCATGGCCCTCGAGAAATGTTCAAAAAAGCAGCCCTGGTTGAGTGTTTCACCTCGCTTTTTGTAAATTTTATGGAGTACAGTGAACCCTCGGTTATCGCGGTTAATGGGGACCGAGACCACCCGCAAAAACTGAAAATCCGCGAAGTAGCGGCGCACCTTCAAAAATGCTTAAAAAAATATACAATATATATAATAAATATATAAATATTTATATTTATATATATATATATATATATATACGGGGAGAGAGAGAGAGAGAGAGAGTGAAATTCATGTTATAACAAAAAAACCAAATTATTATTAAAACGTATTTTTTTTTTATTCCCCAGCCATTCTTTTTGTATTTATTTAATTACTCCGACTTTAACCTGATGGTACGCCGTCCGGTGTGCCCTGTGAAAAAAAGGTGGCATTCTTTATTTATTTATTCTTTCATAACGGACAGCCTCGCGCTCCGCTCGTGCCCGGGCGGAAGAGGTGCTCCAATTCGGCTTAACTGTGACACACGCCCGACCTCCTCCCCCGGAACTTCCATTCGGTTAAACTTAGGGGCCGCTTGGCACCGCCCGTGCCCGGGGAAGGTGCTCCTCTTCGGCTTACTGTGACGCGAGCATGCCCTCCTCCTCCGGAGCTTCCATTCAGTTAAACGTAGGGGCCGCTTGGAACCGCCCGTGCCCGGGGAAGGTGCTCCTCTTCGGCTTACTGTGACGCGAGCATGCCCTCCTCCTCCGGAGCTTCCATTCGGTTAAACTTAGGGGCCGCTTGGAACCGCCCGTGCCCGGGGAAGGTGCTCCTCTTCGGCTTACTGTGACGCGAGCATGCCCTCCTCCTCCGGAGCTTCCATTTGGTTAAACTTAGGGGTCGCTTGGCACCGCCCGTGCCCGGGGAAGTGTTAAAGAAATTTAAGTTTGTATGTTCATCTGTTAGTTTTGTTGTTTAGTTTGTCATCTTAGCAAGTTTCAAACTATAACTAATCTTACAGGCCCCCTTTGTTGCACATGCATTCGTATCTTTCTGGCCTCTAATTAAACTTTCGACAGCTACGGGTGCCAGGTACGGCCTCATCGCGAATGTGACTCCCCAACGCCAGAACCCTTTTCTGTAAACACCTCCCTTGGGGTGTTGATGACCCCTTTAACCCTTCGTAGATAATGTTGGGGCCCGAGGCCTCTTAAGGCTGTAACTTATGCATTTAGGGAGGTCCAACACAAGGCTTGGTATTTCTAAAGCAACAATATCGTCATGGCCATAAAATAAGTTCAACATGTTAAGCCTTGTGAAAATACACTACACAGGTCAAATGAAGTTCAGAGTGAACATGCTCCCTTTTGCTGTTAGAATAAGCAGAAGTATGAACAAAAGGTGTCTTGTAAGCTGAAACCGTTAGAATAGGCAGGAAGAGGGTGGGCAAGTGGGATGGAGTCAAATGTCAAGTTTTCCATTCTGTATGTATTGCATATTCAAATTGCTTATGCTGATGCAAATAAAAACCATGTGTGCAGTCGAACACGCTGGCTTCGCCTCGGAGTTCGAGGGCTGCCCAGCGCGGAAATGACAGACAATCTTGGCTGGTTGATTCATTTGTTCAGGCTTGTTTTGATAGAAACATCCTTAACATTACTTGGTCCTTCGAATGCCGGATGAAAACGTGTGATCTGCGGTGGACGATTGACGACGACTGAAAACGGCGCCATCGTGAAAAGTCCTCTCTTCCAGGAGGCCGGTCCTCGGCCATCCTCCACCGGAGAGAACACAGACTTCATCCATGAACCGCGAGTGTCTCGACCAGCGGAGAGATTGTCACAGGTCAGTGGTTGTATACAACAGATAGTAAAAAACTTTTTGGGGTTTTTGAAGGATAGTAGGGTTTCAGGGAGTTCCTTTACCCGAAGAGATAGTACATCTTAGCTTAGCTATTTTCTGGAAGAAATACAGATTTAACTTTGCTATTTTGGAAGACTTGTTGGAAGACTCGGACAGTACAGAATTAACTGTTGTTTATTCTGGAAGGCAGATTAAGGCATTCCTTGTCTGGTAGAGAGTACAAGTGTAGTTGATTATATCTGCTCGGATAGTACAGAATTAACTGTTGTTTTTTCTGGAAGACAGATTTAGGGGTCCTTATTTCTGGTAGAGTACAGATGTAATTATTACTATATTTGGAAGTGATAGTACAACGTTTGTTATTTATAGAAGACGAAAATAGTTTATCTATTTTCACAGACACAGAACTGATCAATCTGTGAGTGTGTATGTGTATTGTATGAATGTCCAACGTTTGAGAAATCTAAAACTGACCGAGGGTTGTGAGTAAAAACACCCAGGAATACCCGCTCCAAATTGGGAGTAGAAGCTTGGTATTCAACCCAAAGTCAGGCAATTTGAATTTTTCTCAACACTGAGGAACCATAACTAGACACCATAACAATTAAGACTGTCAGAAATGGCGGCAGAATTGATGAAGGAAGTTAACTGTCAACTTTCCGAATTTGAAATAAAGGAAAAATGTAGGTTAGTTGAAATTGAAAAATATTGATTAGCTTCTCGTTTGTAGCTGTTCAATGTTGAGAACTGTGTGTGTTGTTTTGTGGGCCCGTGTATATGTCTGAGTCTGACTATGTGTGTGTGTGAGAACAAAGAAGAGAAAGGGTGGGGGTTGAGTCAGTGAGCTGGAGTGTGTGCGATTGGGGATTACTAATACCACTTGGTATTTTATCCCATGTAATACAGTAGGATTATAAACAGCAGACTGTTGTGGATGTAATAGACAAGAAATCTCCACCTGAAAAAGTTGAAGTGAGAATTGCCACAACAGGAAAATTGAGTTGCTGTCCTACTGATGAGAAACCAGTTTTTAGAACACCCTAGGTGTTGACAAACTGGTCCAATTTTCTAAAATTGGGGTATTGGGTAGTATAGTAAAGTCCAGGGAAACTTTGCAGTGTAGAGATTGGAAGTTAATAAGAAAAGAAAAGGAATGTGTAAAGAAAGAAAAAGAATGTGTAGAAAAGGGAAAGGAACAATTAATGTTCCATAGAAAGGATTGATGAAGTCCAAATGATAGGGCAAGTGAGAAAGGTGTCATAGGCAGATTTGCAAGTGGAAAACTGTATAGAGTAACAGAATTAGAACCTATGTGGTTGAGGGATGTAAGACACTGAGTTGGTTGCATGAATTGAAAGAGAGAAGTAGGTGTTATGAAAGATGGAATGAAGGTTTTGAAAGTGAACATGAGGAATCTTTGCAAAAGCATAGGTGTTTCCTGATTTTGAATTTTAAGTGGTGTCAAACCTGAGGTGCGGGGGCAGAATTTGGTTCTCTAACTGAGAGGCAAGGTAGGTTGAGAAGGAAAAGCGTAAGTGAAATAGGATGAGCGGAAAGTTAAGAGGGGGTTGGAGATGACTGAGAGGTAAAGTAGGTTGGGCAGATGCCAGAAGGAAAGCGTAAGTGAATTGGAACGAGCGGAAAGTTTAGGGGGAAGGAGCTGTTGCCATTGGCTTGAGATTGCCTGCTCGTAAATTGGCAGGGAGGAGTGGCCAGTAAACTGGAGCCTTTGGTAGGGGGCGTAACCCCTGGCAGCTTGGTTGCCTGGGGACCGCGTGATTGGCGTATGAACAGTGAGGCCCCCCCCCTCCCTTCTTTTTCTGCTGTGAGCGTCTAGGATAGGCTTGCACACGAGGGCGGCCAAGGAGAAGACGAGTAATTTACATAATGAATGAAGGGTTTGAGAACTTGTTTTAAGGAAGTGTACGATTGGGAAAATGAATGACTAGGCCGGGACCCCAGTGGGGCTTCGGACTGCGAGTTGATGTCCAAACCTCTGGATTCCCCCTCTGACAGTGACAACAGTGAGGACATTGAGGAAGATATTAAACATATGTTTGACCTCGAGAATTACTTAATGCGTCATCAAACTGAACCGATGAGATGCAGCTGTTAAAAAAGGAAGTCACATATTTAGGCCGCATTTTGACTGAAAAGGGGCGCATTTTTGGTGACAAGCAAAAAGAAGGCGTTGCCCGAGCCCTAAAACCAATAACAAAGAAGTAAATGATGTCCCTTATAGGTGTACGCAATTATTGCCAGGCATGGATTGCAAAGTACTTAGAAATCACACGACTATTGCTGGACATCATTTATGACAAGCCAATGACATTTGAGGAAAAAAAAAATGTTTGAACACTTGAGGTTGACAAGCTTTTGAACTTGTCAAGTGTGAACTCATTGATTAAGATGTATTAGCACTACCAAATTACTATGAGCCATTTGAGCAAACAGTGACTGCAAAAAATGGTTTCATGACCTTGTGTGGCTGCAGACGCGCAGGGCTCATGAAATCACTTGCATATTAGTCACAACAATTGGATCAAGCAGCCTTCACCCACCACATTCACATTGCACGGCGACCTAATTGTCACATTACACTGATAAGGTGCGCTCAGCCCAGCGTCACTTTTTCCCGCACCAGTAGAAGGCACACCACACGACTGTGGAAGCCGAGTCCAAATTACCACCAAACAGCGACCTGACCTCTTGGACACCTTTCTCCCGACTGGAGAGTCAGTTTTTTGACGGCCGCAAAGGGGTGGGAATTTTTTTTTTAACAAAGCATTTTGTTTCAAGGGATATTAAAATCTGTATGTGCAGGACAAGCAGCAGAAACTTCTGTGCTGATCCAGAATTGTAAGATGTTTTCTAAAAAACATTTTACAATTTGGACTGACTGCCAAGATATATGTTTATGTGTTCTGTCGACATTGGGCAAACGGCGTTTTAAAAAATCACAAAAGATGAAAGAAAAGTTGTGCATAAAGCACGTCAGAAAATGAAACGATTACAATTGAATACTGCCTCGCAGACAATGCAGCAAGGGGTAATGCACACACACACACACACACACACGCAGCAAATCAACTTGACAATTTGATCTCACGCCAGGGAAAAATACACCACTAATTGAATGCACACATTGGGAGAAAAAAGGTGCAAACATTGCTGAGGAGTAGAGGAGTAACATGAGTGACACATGTGTGTCAACAGGGGGAAGTATGATATGAAATTGTTCCCACATATAGACTTTTCAACAAAAAACTTTTTTTTAGACAAAGTGTTAGTTGTTTGGGTTGCAATATTGTTTGGTTATAATTAATGTGTTTTCAAAATGGATTACGTTGTTTCCAACAACACATGATGATGTTAAAACAGTTGGAAAAAGTGTTGTGTAATCGAATTATCCTGACATTTGGAATTTCAAGAGTGATTTAAAGTGAAAATGATGCATTTTGTGAATAATGTTTGTAACAAGTGGGACAGTTGTTGCAAAATTGACTCAAAGCGTCATTTTGCATACAGTCTGCAGGACTTGTGGAACGCACGAATGGAACTGACTTATCAAGACAAAGAAAAAAAAAAGAGACAATGGCCAGACTGTGTTTCAATCACAGCAATGAGGATAGTGCCAGCCGAAGGAAGGACACTATCCCCTTTTTATCCTATATGGCCTCACACATAGACTCTCAGGTTCATCAGAACCACCAGCGACTGGCACATCTGTCCCAGTCCACATGAAAGACATGTTTGACCACAATTACTGGCCAGTGTGTTTTGATCCACAGATAAACCACGTCCATGTGGGAGACCAACTCTTCCTCAAGGTGCTGAAACGACCTCGTTGGGACAGTGAACGCTGGGACGGCCCTCATCAGGTGATTGCAGTGACCCCGACGGCAGCAAAGGTCGAGGGGCGTGGCGGCTGGAACCATCAGTCGCAGTGCAAGCTTCTCCGGTCCCTGCTGAAGGCTGAGCGACGCAAGTCCCTTGGAGAGGATCTCCACCACGTACACTCCAATGTACCAACAAAAGACCACAGTTGGAAAGAGGGTTTTCCGTGGCAAACACACCCCTCTCGGAAGGATGGAGCAAGCCGCCGAACAGCAACTGGGCACTGCCCTGTCGACCAGATGCATCATCTACTTCCTTGCAGGGCTGTGCCTGGTCAGCGCACAACCTCGAGACCAGGACAACGTCAAACGCAGACGAGTTGCACAGGCGCAGACTGCTGACTACACGCACATCAAATAAAACCTGCAGCCTCTGAAAAAACGCTCAAGGTCACTGATTCATGTAACTTGCATCACAGAAAAGAGTTGCAGTTGTGAATGTTTGATGTTCCGGGTTTATTTTGTACATACATGTATTGGACCAAAAACTGCATTAGCTTTGCTTTATTATCTTTTAATTGTTATTATTTTTTTGGGCTTCTCGTTCGGGGCATGGGTTTCTACCCTTTTCTCCAAGAATTTTTGAGTTTTTGGGTAGTTTTTCTCCCCCCTCAAGCGACAGCCTTTGATGATGAGATTTGAAACTTGATAAACAGGAGGGATATGTTAAAGAAATTTAAGTTTGTATGTTCATCTGTTAGTTTTGTTGTTTAGTTTGTCATCTTAGCAAGTTTCAAACTATAACTAATCTTACAGGCCCCCTTTGTTGCACATGCATTCGTATCTTTCTGGCCTCTAATTAAACTTTCGACAGCTACGGGTGCCAGGTACGGCCTCCTCGCGAATGTGACTCCCCAACGCCAGAACCCTTTTCTGTAAACACCTCCCTTGGGGTGTTGATGACCTCTTTAACCCTTCGTAGATAATGTTGGGGCCCGAGGCCTCTTAAGGCTGTAACTTCTGCATTTAGGGAGGTCCAACACAAGGCTTGGTATTTCTAAAGCAACAATATCGTCATGGCCATAAAATAAGTTCAACACGTTAAGCCTTGTGAAAATACACTACACAGGTCAAATGAAGTTCAGAGTGAACTTTTGCTGTTAGAATAAGCAGAAGTATGAACAAAAGGTGTCTTGTAAGCTGAAACCGTTAGAATAGGCAGGAAGAGGGTGGGCAAGTGGGATGGAGTCAAATGTCAAGTTTTCCATTCTGTATGTATTGCATATTCAAATTGCTTATGCTGATGCAAATAAAAACCATGTGTGCAGTCGAACACGCTGGCTTCGCCTCGGAGTTCGAGGGCTGCCCCGCGCGTAAATGACAGACAATCTTGGCTGGTTGATTCATTTGTTCAGGCTTGTTTTGATAGAAACATCCTTAACAGGAAGGTGCTCCTCTACGGCTTAACTGCCACGCACGCCGGCCGGAGCTCTGGTACGGTCCGAACCGCGCGAAACGTCGCCACCGATCGTGTCCGGGGGAACGTGCTCTTCTTCGTCCACTCTCCTCTTCGCCCACGCTCTTCTTCGGCGCACGCCGGCCGTCTAACCGCTCCAGCGCCCTGTCGTGCCGCTCGGCGAAACTACAATGCCCCCGAATATTTTTTAGACCCGCGAAGCACTGAACCCACGAAAGGTGAACCGCGAAGTAGCGAGGGTTCACTGTATGTATAAGACCAAGACCTACAAAAAAGTCTCTTGGAGCAATGAGCTAGGTTTTACAGGAAGTCGGCCACTTTGAATTTACTTAAAAGGGGGCGGGTCACCACAATGGACTTTGTGTAGAAATTATTATTGGGGCCCGAGCAGCGACCGCGGCAAGGTCCCTATTGTTTTTGTAGAAATTATTATTAGGGCCCGAGCAGCGACCGCTACGAGGTCCCAATTGTTTTTGTCGAAATCATTATTATTTTTATTATTATTATTAGGGCCCGAGCAGTGGCCGCTGCGATGTCCCTATTGTTTTTCTAGAAATTGTTATTAGGGCCCGAGCTGCGACGGCGGCGAGGTCCCTATTGTTTTTGTAGAAATTATTATTAGGGCCCGAGCAGCGACCGCTACGAGGTCCCCATTAACCGCGATAACCGAGGGTTCACTGTATTACTCTTACTCGATCTTGGCGCCGCTTTTGACACTTGATCATAACATATTATTAAAACGCCTTGAAACTTGTGTTGGCATTTCAGGTTCAGCGCTTTCTTGGATTAATTCGTATCTGTCGGAGACGACGCACCGTGTAATTTATGGCAATGCGTCTTCTGATCTTTGTAAGATCACACGCGGAGTTCCGCAGGGATTGGTACTAGATGCTACCGCTTGGTGATATTATACGGAAATATCACATTAGTTTTCATTGTTATGCTGATGATACGCAATTATACATGCCGTTGGATATAACGAATCCGTGTGATTGCTATAAATTAGAGGCATGCCTTGCCGAAATTAAACTATGAATGTCTTTCAATATTTTGCGTCTTAACTCAGATAAAACCGAGATGCTGATCATTGGACCAGCGCGTCATCTGTACCTTTTTCAAAGACACCACTATGAGTATCGATAAATTGCCCAAAAGGATTCAACAAAAAATCTCGGTCTTATATTTGACACAACTATGTCGTTTCAAATGCACATTAAAAATATTACTAGAACTGCATTTGTTCATCTGCGTAACATTGCTAAAATTCGCCCAATTCTATCAACTTGTGATGCAAAAATCTTAATCCATGCGTTTGTTACATCTCGCCTCGACTATTGTAACGTTTTGCTCTCGGGTCTCCCCATGTCTAGTATTAAAAGTTAGTTCAAAATGCAGCAGCTAGACTCTTGACTAGAACGAGAAAGTTTGATCATATTACCCCGATACTTGCCAATTTGAATTGGCTTCCGGTCCACTTGAGATGTGATTTTAAAGTTCTGCTACTTGCCTATAAAATATTGCATGGCTTAGCACCTTCCTATCTCGTTGACCTCGTGGTACCATATGTTCCGTCCCGAAACCTTCGCTCACAAAATGCTGGTCTTTTAGTGATCCCGCGAGCCAAAAAGAAGTCCACAGGTTCTAGAGCGTTCTCTATTCGGGCACCAATGCTTTGGAATGTACTACCCTCAGGTATTAGAGGCGCCACCTCAGTAGAAATGTTCAAAACACTATTAAAGACGCATTTATACTCTTGTGCATTTAGTTGAACTATTTGTTGGCCTGTTTACTGCCGCTTTTTCTCTTATCTTCTCTTTTCTGCCCCCTTTTCCCCAGCTGGGGGATTAGGTGACGGTGACCCACTAGGAAGTTTAAGGCATTGACAAACTGGGCATGCACCTGTTCCAGTGATGTCGTCTTCCTGCAGCGCGACATTTATTTATATACTTTAGCATCTAATTTAATTATTTGTTGGCCTGTTTACTGCCGCTTCTCCTCTTTTCTGCCCCCTCTTCCCCTGCTTGGGAATTAGGTGATGGTGACCTGCTATGAAGATTACGGCACTGACCAACCGGGGAGGGACCTGCTCTGCCGAAGTCGTCTTCATGCAGCACCTCTTCTGATTTCCCTATATTTCAGCACTTCGTTGAACTACTTGTTGGCCTGTTTACTATTTCTGTTCTTTTTTTTCTGTTCCCAATTCCACAGCTTGGGAATTAGGTGATGGTGATTCACTTGGAAGTGGCTGTTCTGAATTTACCCCAAACTGACTATTTCAAGATCAAAGGCTCAACCTCGGATATGCTGCCATGGCGATTACGGTCCTGGATGAGGACCCACTCCACTAAAGTCATCTTCCTGCAGCACTTCATTTAATTGACTCTCACATTATCTCATCTGTGAGAGTATGTAAATAGTTTGTGTATTTTTAATCATGTTTTTTATACACTATTTGTATCAATGATAATTACACACACAATCACAGACACGCACATCATTGCTTCAGCACACATGCGCACACCCACACGCTTGTTTTAAGTTTCACTTTCCATAGGTTTCGTTTTTCTCTGAATAAAGTCCAGAGGGATGGGCGAAGGAGCCAGTGAGAGTGCGGGAGAGTGAACTGGCAAGACGTCTACTTCACTTCCTGGCTTCTCCTCCCATCGCGATGGAGAAAAGACAAAACCTTCCCTGGTTATTCCTCTGGTTCTCTGCATTTAATTCAGTCTAATGAAGGCGTCAGGACCTTTTAAACCTGACATTTATTGGTGCCGAAACCCGGGAGCCACACCCGGGCGGGCGAACGTCGCTGGATATTTCGGGGGCCAACGAATCTGACGTCAGCGCTTCACCATTTGAAAGCGGGTCCCTGAGCTGCGGCGCGGCCGTCCGCCCGGATGTCGGTTCCCTGTCGGACCAGGCGGATCCGGAGGAAGCCAGGTATTGTTTTTCAAATTATTTTGTGCCACCATTTTAAAATTTAAAATATTAACACAATTCGTAAGGGGTGATTTATGTGAGTAAGGAAGAGCGCGCCGGCCGTTTTGCAGTAGTTCGGTCGAAAAGAAAAGAAACTGGATCGTGCTCGTCTAAGGAGTTATAGAAAAATAATTAGGCCATAACTCATTGAGAAACTGGGTTTCTCGGGAGACTGGGTCTCCCTTACGGAAAGCACGGTTGCGTTGATTGACGGTTCTGCGGTCCGTCTGATAAAAAAAAAAGAAGAAAAGAAAAAAACCGGATCGCGTTATTCAAGGAGTTACAAATAGTATTAGGCCGTAACTCATTGAGAAACTGGGTTTCTCGGGAGACTGGGTCTCCCTTACAGATAACGCGGTGGTAAAAAAGAACGTCCTGCGGTACGTCTAAACCGGATCGTGTTGTTTAGGGAGTTACAAAAAGAAGAAATTAGGTCGTAACTCGTTCAAACCGACAGCACGGTAGAGTCTATTAAAAGTTCCTCGGTGTCGATAAATAGAAATTATCGACGACTTAGAGGTCTACTCACAATTTCACATTGAAATTTAGGGAATAATAAGGCATTATTTTTGGTGGTTTTTATTATTTTTATTTGAATATTGTTTGTAGCTGCGCAGCTGTGTGTGTGTGTATGAGGACAAAGAGAAAAAAAAAGGTGGGGGTTTGAGAAAGAGCGTATGTGCGTGAGGGGGCGTGCGTGCGTGTGTGTGTGTGTGTGTGGGTTTGGAGAAGTAGCTGACCAGACAACAGCAAAAGAAGAGGTCTGGCTGGGCCAAGCCTGAAGGATCAGGTTTCAGGGTAGTGAGAGAAGAATTTGCAGAGAAGCTGAAGAGAAAAAAAAAAAAAAAAAAAAACCCGCACACACAACACCAGATGTGGAATGATCATTTTGCTGTATGCAAAGTGAGTGAATGGTGTGATTGGGGATTACAAATACCATTTGGAATTTTATCCCGTATAATGCAATAAGGGTTATAAACAGGAATAGTATTTGAGGATGACAGAGAGTGTTGTTGAAGAAGGTAAAGAAGGGGCGGGGTTGCAACTGCCCCCTGCATCCTGAATTACCCCCCCACCACCCACATTATCAGGTAACGCCACATAGAATGAGAACTAGATCAGACAGAACTGCATCGATAAGACAAAAAAACCCCAATAAAAGATAGATAAACCAAAAAAGCGCTCACCTCAATGTGTTGCGTGTATAAGTGGCAGTGTGCATTTGTGGCAGAGGCTGCATTGGCCCTATAGGGCTGCACACACATAATTATGAGCGATATTAGTTGAATTAAAGGACTTATTATGGGCAAAAGATAAAGATGGATTGTGTTGCTGTTAATACTAACATGTTATTCTTGTTTGAAGTTGTTCAGTGTTGAGAACTGTGTGTGTCGTTTTGTGGGCCCGTGTATATGTCTGTGTGTCTGTCTGAGTGTCTGTCTGTGTGTCTAAATGTCAGGGAGAGTGATCAAAGTGGTTGGAATTATGCGAAAAGGATTGATGAAGTAGAGATAAAATGGAATCAAGGATTAGTAACCAACAAAAGGCTACTTATGAGTGACGAGATCTTATTGAGAAAAATAATTCCCAAATTTACAAAAGAAATTAATAAAGAAGATGATTTGAGGAGATAAATTCATTTAAATTTGAAATTAAATAAAATAACTTATACAACGGGATAGGCTTAAAAGAAAAGAGAGAAATAGCCTGATGTGCGTTTTCTGAAAAATAAAGAAATTGAACCCAGACGCCTAGGCTGGTTTAAAAAGATGAGTGTAGATAAGGAAGTTCATCGAAAAACAGGATCTTGATAAAATTCAGTATTTAGACTCATGGAAAGCTGAACATGGTTTTAATGGTCAGTTAAAAACACGAAAAATAGCCGCATTGCAGAAATCAATCATAGCAAAGACAAAGAAAGACCACAAAAAGATGAAGAAAAATGGCTTTGAGGAAACAGAATATTGGATGAGGGTAGCCTTAAAAAGAGAAGAGGGTGACAAGAAACAGAAAAGAAAGGATGAAAACAAAATAAGCAAGGGAAAGAAATGTGAAAAGTCAGATGGAGCAAATTAGGCTGAAATAGGAAGAGTAAAACAAGAGGAAGATGAGACATTTGGGCAATACAAAGTGAGAATGACAGCTGTGTTTCAAAACCACAGCGGGCTGCAGGAAGATGGTGATGTGGATGGGGCATTTCAACAGCAGTTGAATAATGCTTTACATGCAGGATCAAGAGAGGAAATTCATAAGTGGGTAAATAAACATTACATTTGCCTGCCAACAGGTACCCTGGAGGAGTATGTAAATCACGCCCTCCATGATGAGAAGATAGAAAATAAAAAGAAACAGAGGTCTATAGACACTTTTTATCAGAATAAAGGTCAGAAAGTCTTTTATCAAGGTGGAAGAGGCTGAGACAAGGACGCCTTCCCACCGGAGATGATATTTTTTACAGTTGTGGCAGATCAGGACACTTTGCCAGAAACTGCCGTCAACCACACAGGAAGACCACACTAAAAGAAGGCCAGATAGCAAGAAATTGCCTTGAGAAGAAGCAGCCTTCAGCATGACTAAGATAGAAAGATTAAAGAACAGATGAGTTTTTAAATGAAGAGGTTTTCCTAAATTTACAAAAGATATTGGCTTTTGATTAAATGATTGAGCTGAAATAACCGTATTGGTAATGGGACACCAATTACCCTTTTTATGTGACATTGGTGCAGATAGGATTGCTTATAATAAATCAATTTCAAATGATAGGGCAAGTGAGAAAGGGGCCATAGTCAGATTTGCAAGGGGAAAAATGGAACAGAGTAACAGAATTAGAACCTGTGTGGTTGAGGGACCCAGAAGGCCACTGAGTTGGTTGCATGAATTGAAATTAGTTTTATTTTTACAGAATAATGAGAGCCCAAGTTGTGGGGATGTGATTAATTTACAGAAAAAGTTTAGTGATGAGATAATTTATATTTACATGATTCAATAGACAAGATATATCATTTTGATGATGGTTTTTACTTAATTGTATACTTGCGTCACCTTCAGAAAGGGAGAAGTAGGTGTTATGAAATTTTAACAATTGGATGAAGCTTTTGAAAGTGAACATGAGGAATTTTTGCAAAAACATAGATGTTTCTTGATTTTTTAAATTTTGATTCGAGACATTGGTAGGTTTGAGTGGTTGTGGAAAAACTACAGTGAATTTGGAAATTAGGAGCAGACTGTGGAGAGGCTCCTGTGAGGAGGAGGATAGAAATTAGATTTTGCTTTTTGGTGAATTGAAGAAATAAATATTTTAGATTTCATATTCCAGTTGATCATGTTTATATTAAAGTAGGCCAGAGATGCAATGAAATGCAGAAATATAAATGATACAGGAAAAATTTGGCAAGGGCTATAATTTTCATTAAAGCAGAGAAGAAATTAGAAATTACAGATAACATTAATGTGTACTTGTCCACTTTAAGGTAGAATTGGTCAAAGTGAAATGAGTCAAGATTAGAGAAAAAAAATAAAAGATAAAATAGAATTAACATGTTCATTCTGTGATAAGAAATTTGTGATTATGTGAAAAGGGAAAAAGAGAATTACAGGCTTTTCAAATAAAACAACCTAATTTAAATTGGCCAACTTGTAAAATGGAAAAGAAGATTCTAAATTATGCACAAAAAGCTTGAACGTGTTGAGCAGAAGGAAGAAAAAGAGAAAACATTTTAAAAAAGAAGGAAGCAGAGAGTCTTGTGATAAACAATAACTTTTCAGGACGAAGAGAGAAGCAACAGAGGATCACATGGCGAAAGAAAGAACCTAACATAAAAGTGTGTGTAGAAGGACTTCTACATCAACATGCGTTTTGCTTATTAAGCCGTGATACACTGACAATTGGACTTTAATATCAGAATCAATAAGCAAGGGCGAATTTAAACAAAAGTCAAAATTTTAAAAGGACGCATTGTCAGTGATAAGCGGGAAGAAAAATAGTAATAAAACTTTGCCAGACCACTTTTGTGTAAACACTTTCCTTGGGACTTTCATGACCTCCATTAAGTCCCTGACCTTTCATAGATAAAGTTGGAGCCCAAAGTCTCTCAGGGCTGTAATTTATGCGGCAGAGAAAGAGCCCAACAGGCTTAGGGTGAGTTTAAAACAACAGTATCATGGCCATAAAATGGGTTGTGTATGTTGGAACTTGTGGAGATACACTGCAAGATTGTATTTACAAAGCATCTTAATGCACTACCAAATTATTATTATAAGCCATTTGGGCAAACAGTGACTGCAAAAAATGGCTTCATGGACTTGTGTTGCTGCAGAAACACAGGAAAGTGAATCCATTTGCATATTAGTCACAACAATTTGGATTTCGTGGCAGAGAACCACTTAAGAGTGTGATCAAGAGCTTTCACTGCTGCTTTAAGGAATGAAAAAATGACATTCCATCACACGACATTCACATTGCACGGCGATTTAATTGTAACATTACATTAATAAGGTGCGATGCATTTAAGCCCAGCGTCATTCTTTTTCCACGCACCATTTAGAAGGCGCCACACGACTGTGGAGCCGTCCAAATTTTCACCAAACCCAGGACTTGACTTTTTGACATATTTTCCTCCCGACTGGAGGAGTTAAGACGTGTAGGACTTGAAGACCAGGTGCACCTTCCAGACTGATAAGAAAGTGTCTGAGAACCAAGGTTGTAGGAAGAAATCACGCTGACTTTTATGCGATGGGAGTATTAGTAGTGCGATACCAACAGATAACTTGTAAAAGAGAGAAATTGTTAGGATAAGCAGGAAGAGCGTAGGCGGTTGTGAGCTAATTAAAATTTGGAGTTTCCCATCTTGTATGAGCTGTATGGTTACAATGGGAACTCACAGTCAAGATAAAATGTTCTTGTGTTCTGTTGATTTTGGGCGAACGGGTGCTTTAAAAATCACAAAAGATAAAAGAAAGGTTGCGCATAAAGCACGTCTAAGTAAGTATTTGTAAATAAAAAAAAAAATTCTCTGAACAGAAAATGACACGATTACGATTGAATAAAGGCTGGAGCCAAGCCATAACCCCAGAGTCAACAAAGCACAAGAGGTTTAATGAAAGCACACACACACACACACACACACACACCCACGCACCCCCCCACACACACAGTAAATCAACTTGACAAGTTAATCTCAGGTCAGGGAAAAAGGCACCACTAATTGAACATGCACATTGGGTGGACAATGATGCAAACATTGAGTGAGACACGAGCAGACGTCGTGCCTCAACAGGGAGGAGATATCATATGGAATTGTTCCCACATACAGACTTTTCAACAAAAATTTTTTTTGGACACTGTTATTTGTTTGGGTTGCAATATTGTTTGACTATGATTGATATGTTTTCAAAATGGATCAAGCTGTTTCCAACAACACATGCTGATGCTAAAAACGATTGGGAAAAGTGTTGTGTAATCAAATTATCCTGACATTTGGAATTTCAAGAAGTGATTTGAAGTGAAAATGATGCATTTTGTGAATGATGTTGTAACAAGTGGGACAGTTGTTAAAAAATGGACTCAAAGCGTCACTGC
Organism: Idiotropiscis lumnitzeri; assembly: GCF_059441095.1. NCBI lineage: Eukaryota > Metazoa > Chordata > Actinopteri > Syngnathiformes > Syngnathidae > Idiotropiscis > Idiotropiscis lumnitzeri. The sequence continues at coordinate 361,509 of NW_028283649.1, forward strand.
GCATACAGTCTGCAGGACTTGTGGAACGCACTAATGGAAAAAAAAAAAAAAAAAGAGACAATGGCCAGACTGTGTTTCAATCACAGCAATGAGGACAATGCCAGCCGAAGGAAGGACACTATCCCCTATAGACTCTCAGGTTCATCAGAACCACCAACAAAAAACATGTTTGACCGAAAAAGATGCAAAAGACGCAAATACTGGTCAAGTGTGTTCTGATTTACAGAAATCACGTCCGTGTGGGAGACCAACTCTTCTTCAAGGTGTTGAAACGACTCCGTTGGGGGGAAGTGAATGCTGAGATGGCCCTCGCCAGATGATGGCGGTGACCCCGACGCTGCAAAGGTCGCGGGGCGTGGCAGCTGGATCCACCAGTTGCAGTACAAGCTTCACCGGTTTCCAGCTAAAGGCCTAGCAACGCGAATCCCTCCCCGAGTCACAATCTCGGACCACACGCACATCAGAACCACACCACCAGCCACAGATACGAATGTTGAAGCCACAGAATAAAAAGATTAGATATGGTTTGGAAATTAATGACGTACATAAAGAAATTTGAACCTTGATTGAAGAACATAATTGCATTTAAAGTTTTAAAAATGAAACAATTATTGATGTTATGACCACTATGAAGAATTTGAAAGACACAATATATATCGGGATAATTATGGTTTTCATTTTTTGTTATGTGTAGTCTGTTTTTGTTGCATTATTTTTATGACAAAAATGATGATTAATTGCATGTTTGTTGCCCAAAAGTAACATTACAATCTGATTGATGTTGAGTATGACAAACTCGAACTGGACAATGACGAACTCGAACTGGACACTGAAACGTAAAATGAATATGGACTTGTCGCCCAAGCCCCACACACGAAGATCCGGGAGGTAAAGACGGCTGTCTCCTCCTACAGCGAGGCAAGGGGCCTGCATCGAGTCCCCCAGAGACAAGCTCTGCGTGGAGACAGTTTTGTTATTTTTCACTAGGCACATTGAAATGTATTTTTATATGTTTTATTCCCTGATGACTCATCTTAAAGCCGTATGGACATGATTTAAATCCGACAAACAGGGGGGAAATGTGAGAGTATGTAAATAGTTTGTGTATTTTTAATCATGTTTTTTATACACTATTTGTATCAATGATAATTACACACACAATCACAGACACGCACATCATTGCTTCAGCACACATGCGCACACCCACACGCTTGTTTTAAGTTTCACTTTCCATAGGTTTCGTTTTTCTCTGAATAAAGTCCAGAGGGATGGGCGAAGGAGCCAGTGAGAGTGCGGGAGAGTGAACTGGCAAGACGTCTACTTCACTTCCTGGCTTCTCCTCCCATCGCGATGGAGAAAAGACAAAACCTTCCCTGGTTATTCCTCTGGTTCTCTGCATTTAATTCAGTCTAATGAAGGCGTCAGGACCTTTTAAACCTGACATCATCTAACATTGTATAGCATCATTGTATGTGTCAAATGTTGCCCACTTGGCATCCAAAGCAGCCTGGTCATCCTGGAAGGGGGTTTCCCCCCCATCTGTGGTCCCTTCTCAAGTTTTCTCACTTTTCCCCCAATGGGGTTTTGAGTTTTTCCTTGCCCTCCTGGGGGTTAAGATCAGTGGATGTTGATTGTGGTTATGTAAAGCCCTTTGAGACTGTCTGTGATTAAGGGCTATACACATAAAATTGACTTGACTCGACTTGGACCAGAATAGAAGTGGATGAGGGAAAAAGGGAGGGGCGGTGTTGACTGATATTGTGCAGATGGAAGTAGGCTGAGGAGTAACATGAGTGACACATGTGTGTCAACAGGGGGAAGTATGATATGAAATTGTTCCCACATATAGACTTTTCAACAAAAAACTTTTTTTTAGACAAAGTGTTAGTTGTTTGGGTTGCAATATTGTTTGGTTATAATTAATGTGTTTTCAAAATGGATTACGTTGTTTCCAATAACACATGATGATGTTAAAACAGTTGGAAAAAGTCTTGTGTAATCGAATTATCCTGACATTTGGAATTTCAAGAGTGATTTAAAGTGAAAATGATGCATTTTGTGAATAATGTTTGTAACAAGTGGGACAGTTGTTGCAAAATTGACTCAAAGCGTCATTTTGCATACAGTCTGCAGGACTTGTGGAACGCACGAATGGAACTGACTTATCAAGACAAAGAAAAAAAAAAGAGACAATGGCCAGACTGTGTTTCAATCACAGCAATGAGGATAGTGCCAGCCGAAGGAAGGACACTATCCCCTTTTTATCCTATATGGCCTCACACATAGACTCTCAGGTTCATCAGAACCACCAGCGACTGGCACATCTGTCCCAGTCCACATGAAAGACATGTTTGACCACAATTACTGGCCAGTGTGTTTTGATCCACAGATAAACCACGTCCATGTGGGAGACCAACTCTTCCTCAAGGTGCTGAAACGACCTCGTTGGGACAGTGAACGCTGGGACGGCCCTCATCAGGTGATTGCAGTGACCCCGACGGCAGCAAAGGTCGAGGGGCGTGGCGGCTGGAACCATCAGTCGCAGTGCAAGCTTCTCCGGTCCCTGCTGAAGGCTGAGCGACGCAAGTCCCTTGGAGAGGATCTCCACCACGTACACTCCAATGTACCAACAAAAGACCACAGTTGGAAAGAGGGTTTTCCGTGGCAAACACACCCCTCTCGGAAGGATGGAGCAAGCCGCCGAACAGCAACTGGGCACTGCCCTGTCGACCAGATGCATCATCTACTTCCTTGCAGGGCTGTGCCTGGTCAGCGCACAACCTCGAGACCAGGACAACGTCAAACGCAGACGAGTTGCACAGGCGCAGACTGCTGACTACACGCACATCAAATAAAACCTGCAGCCTCTGAAAAAACGCTCAAGGTCACTGATTCATGTAACTTGCATCACAGAAAAGAGTTGCAGTTGTGAATGTTTGATGTTCCGGGTTTATTTTGTACATACATGTATTGGACCAAAAACTGCATTAGCTTTGCTTTATTATCTTTTAATTGTTATTATTTTTTTGGGCTTCTCGTTCGGGGCATGGGTTTCTACCCTTTTCTCCAAGAATTTTTGAGTTTTTGGGTAGTTTTTCTCCCCCCTCAAGCGACAGCCTTTGATGATGAGATTTGAAACTTGATAAACAGGAGGGATATGTTAAAGAAATTTAAGTTTGTATGTTCATCTGTTAGTTTTGTTGTTTAGTTTGTCATCTTAGCAAGTTTCAAACTATAACTAATCTTACAGGCCCCCTTTGTTGCACATGCATTCGTATCTTTCTGGCCTCTAATTAAACTTTCGACAGCTACGGGTGCCAGGTACGGCCTCCTCGCGAATGTGACTCCCCAACGCCAGAACCCTTTTCTGTAAACACCTCCCTTGGGGTGTTGATGACCTCTTTAACCCTTCGTAGATAATGTTGGGGCCCGAGGCCTCTTAAGGCTGTAACTTCTGCATTTAGGGAGGTCCAACACAAGGCTTGGTATTTCTAAAGCAACAATATCGTCATGGCCATAAAATAAGTTCAACACGTTAAGCCTTGTGAAAATACACTACACAGGTCAAATGAAGTTCAGAGTGAACTTTTGCTGTTAGAATAAGCAGAAGTATGAACAAAAGGTGTCTTGTAAGCTGAAACCGTTAGAATAGGCAGGAAGAGGGTGGGCAAGTGGGATGGAGTCAAATGTCAAGTTTTCCATTCTGTATGTATTGCATATTCAAATTGCTTATGCTGATGCAAATAAAAACCATGTGTGCAGTCGAACACGCTGGCTTCGCCTCGGAGTTCGAGGGCTGCCCCGCGCGTAAATGACAGACAATCTTGGCTGGTTGATTCATTTGTTCAGGCTTGTTTTGATAGAAACATCCTTAACAGGAAGGTGCTCCTCTACGGCTTAACTGCCACGCACGCCGGCCGGAGCTCTGGTACGGTCCGAACCGCGCGAAACGTCGCCACCGATCGTGTCCGGGGGAACGTGCTCTTCTTCGTCCACTCTCCTCTTCGCCCACGCTCTTCTTCGGCGCACGCCGGCCGTCTAACCGCTCCAGCGCCCTGTCGTGCCGCTCGGCGAAACTACAATGCCCCCGAATATTTTTTAGACCCGCGAAGCACTGAACCCACGAAAGGTGAACCGCGAAGTAGCGAGGGTTCACTGTATGTATAAGACCAAGACCTACAAAAAAGTCTCTTGGAGCAATGAGCTAGGTTTTACAGGAAGTCGGCCACTTTGAATTTACTTAAAAGGGGGCGGGTCACCACAATGGACTTTGTGTAGAAATTATTATTGGGGCCCGAGCAGCGACTGCTACGAGGTCCCCATTGTTTTTGTCGAAATCATTATTATTTTTATTATTATTATTAGGGCCCGAGCAGTGGCCGCTGCGATGTCCCTATTGTTTTTCTAGAAATTGTTATTAGGGCCCGAGCTGCGACGGCGGCGAGGTCCCTATTGTTTTTGTAGAAATTATTATTAGGGCCCGAGCAGCGACCGCTACGAGGTCCCCATTAACCGCGATAACCGAGGGTTCACTGTATTACTCTTACTCGATCTTGGCGCCGCTTTTGACACTTGATCATAACATATTATTAAAACGCCTTGAAACTTGTGTTGGCATTTCAGGTTCAGCGCTTTCTTGGATTAATTCGTATCTGTCGGAGACGACGCACCGTGTAATTCATGGCAATGCGTCTTCTGATCTTTGTAAGATCACACGCGGAGTTCCGCAGGGATTGGTACTAGATGCTACCGCTTGGTGATATTATACGGAAATATCACATTAGTTTTCATTGTTATGCTGATGATACGCAATTATACATGCCGTTGGATATAACGAATCCGTGTGATTGCTATAAATTAGAGGCATGCCTTGCCGAAATTAAACTATGAATGTCTTTCAATATTTTGCGTCTTAACTCAGATAAAACCGAGATGCTGATCATTGGACCAGCGCGTCATCTGTACCTTTTTCAAAGACACCACTATGAGTATCGATAAATTGCCCAAAAGGATTCAACAAAAAATCTCGGTCTTATATTTGACACAACTATGTCGTTTCAAATGCACATTAAAAATATTACTAGAACTGCATTTGTTCATCTGCGTAACATTGCTAAAATTCGCCCAATTCTATCAACTTGTGATGCAAAAATCTTAATCCATGCGTTTGTTACGTCTCGCCTCGACTATTGTAACGTTTTGCTCTCGGGTCTCCCCATGTCTAGTATTAAAAGTTAGTTCAAAATGCAGCAGCTAGACTCTTGACTAGAACGAGAAAGTTTGATCATATTACCCCGATACTTGCCAATTTGAATTGGCTTCCGGTCCACTTGAGATGTGATTTTAAAGTTCTGCTACTTGCCTATAAAATATTGCATGGCTTAGCACCTTCCTATCTCGTTGACCTCGTGGTACCATATGTTCCGTCCCGAAACCTTCGCTCACAAAATGCTGGTCTTTTAGTGATCCCGCGAGCCAAAAAGAAGTCCACAGGTTCTAGAGCGTTCTCTATTCGGGCACCAATGCTTTGGAATGTACTACCCTCAGGTATTAGAGGCGCCACCTCAGTAGAAATGTTCAAAACACTATTAAAGACGCATTTATACTCTTGTGCATTTAGTTGAACTATTTGTTGGCCTGTTTACTGCCGCTTTTTCTCTTATCTTCTCTTTTCTGCCCCCTTTTCCCCGGCTGGGCGATTAGGTGACGGTGACCCACTAGGAAGTTTAAGGCATTGACAAACTGGGCATGCACCTGTTCCAGTGATGTCGTCTTCCTGCAGCGCGACATTTATTTATATACTTTAGCATCTAATTTAATTATTTGTTGGCCTGTTTACTGCCGCTTCTCCTCTTTTCTGCCCCCTCTTCCCCTGCTTGGGAATTAGGTGATGGTGACCTGCTATGAAGATTACGGCACTGACCAACCGGGGAGGGACCTGCTCTGCCGAAGTCGTCTTCATGCAGCACCTCTTCTGATTTCCCTATATTTCAGCACTTCGTTGAACTACTTGTTGGCCTGTTTACTATTTCTGTTCTTTTTTTTTTCTGTTCCCAATTCCACAGCTTGGGAATTAGGTGATGGTGATTCACTTGGAAGTGGCTGTTCTGAATTTACCCCAAACTGACTATTTCAAGATCAAAGGCTCAACCTCGGATATGCTGCCATGGCGATTACGGTCCTGGATGAGGACCCACTCCACTAAAGTCATCTTCCTGCAGCACTTCATTTAATTGACTCTCACATTATCTCATCTAACATTGTATAGCATCATTGTATGTGTCAAATGTTGCCCACTTGGCATCCAAAGCAGCCTGGTCATCCTGGAAGGGGGTTTCCCCCCCATCTGTGGTCCCTTCTCAAGTTTTCTCACTTTTCCCCCAATGGGGTTTTGAGTTTTTCCTTGCCCTCCTGGGGGTTAAGATCAGTGGATGTTGATTGTGGTTATGTAAAGCCCTTTGAGACTGTCTGTGATTAAGGGCTATACACATAAAATTGACTTGACTCGACTTGGACCAGAATAGAAGTGGATGAGGGAAAAAGGGAGGGGCGGTGTTGACTGATATTGTGCAGATGGAAGTAGGCTGACCGGGTTGTGTTATTATGCTTATGGAAAGATAGAGTGCTGTCAAGGATGACACCCAGACTCTTGACCTGAGGGGATGGGAAAACAATGGAGGGGCCAACAGGAATGGGAAAACTGCCAATTTTGGATTGTATTGATTTTGTACTGAAAAGAATAACTTCTGTTTTGTCGCTGTTAAGCCTCATGAAATTATTAGAAAACCAGTCATTGATTTCAGATAGACAGGAGGTGACGGAGGTGGGAGGGAGTGATATGCTGGGTTTGCAGGAGAACTAGAGCTGGGTGTCATCCGCGAAGCAATGGAAAGCGATATTGAATTTTCGGAAAATTCTGCCAAGGGGAAAGAGGTATATGATAAATAATAGGGGGGCCAGGACCGAGCCTTGGGGCAAACCTGAGGTGACTGGGAGGGACTTTGATGAGAAATATTTAAGCTGGATGAACTGAGTGCGGTCTTTGAAGTATGAATGGAACCAGTTGAGGGCGGTGTGGGTGATGCCGATGGAAGAAAGTCTTTTGAGAAGGATGGTGTGTGAGATGGTGTCAAAGGCCGCAGTCAGGTTAAGAAGGATGACAATGGAGAATGAATCTGAGTCAGCTGCAATGAGGAGAGCAGAGGTGACCTTGAGTAGAGTTGATTCAGTGCTGTGAAGTGCACGGAAACCGGACTGAAAGGGTTATTGCAGGTGAGATGAGAGTGGAGTTGAGTGGCGACTACATTATCTAGGACTTTTGAAATGAATGGTAGGTAGGAAATAGGGCGGAGGTTCAGGAAATAGTACTGAGCGGCTTTTTCTTAATCTCATGAGAAAATGTACTCGGGCAAGCACAGTCGAAAAGAGTCGTGCGTTATCTCAGCCCAGCCTCACATTCTTCCCCCGGCACGGGTCTACGTCCAAGGGAAGGTCCTCTCCAGATTAATCATTGTCTGGATGGTTGATTCCCAGCTGGTCCCCAAGACTGGTATTCCACGGCTGGCCTTCTCCGGCGGGCAGTCTCTCCGTCTCTCCTGCTGGTATTCCCCTGTAATCTTGTCAGTGTGCATGTATGTGTGCTCCAAAATCAAATTATGTCTTTCAGAATGTGTTTTTGCAATGGCGTCCCCTTGAACCCTCCAATCAATCAATCAAATTTTATTTATAAGAGCACTTTTCATACATAAAATGCGGCTCAAAGTGCTGTACAATAAAAACATCCAAATTACAACGAAAAACTAAAACCCATTCCACCCACTCAACATAAACACAAGACACATCCACATACACGCCTGAACTCGCACACACACAGAACACTCGCATTCACACAACTTAATAAACCATCTTAGTAGAAAGACAGGGTAAGGCACAGAGAAACCATATGAGAAAATGTACCCAGGGTAGGTCATCCGCGCTGAGAGGGATGACGGCTCACGCCCACAGGGAGCTGCGCCAACACACAGACCCCTAGCCCAGACTGACCGGGGTAGACCCTACACATAGTGCAGAGGGCCCCGGTCCGCCGGGCCTAAGGAGCCTCCGGGATGAAGCCCCCTGTGAGAAGGCCAGCCACACCTCCCAGCGCGGAGGCCCCCCTTGAGGAAACACTGGAGCTAAAATATATAAAAGAAAATGATAATGCTAAACAAAAAAGAAGCTAAAAATTAAAGGACAATAATATAAAAAGACGAAGCTAAAATATATAAGAAAAATTATGATACTAAAAGACAGAGAAGAAGCTAAAAATTAAAAGACAATAATATAAAACGACGGAGCTAAAATATATAAGAAAAATGATGATACTAAAAGACAAAGAAGCTAAAAAAAATTAAAGACAATGATAATATATAAAATGACAATCCTGAATTAAAAGACTAAGATAAATTATTTAAAAGCCAAACAAAAAAGGTGAGTCTTGAGCAGGGGTGGGCAATTATTTTTTCCATGGGGCCACATAAGAAACATAAAATATTGTGGAGGGCCGGGCCAAAAGGCTGAACTCAATTCTGTATAATATTAATTGTATTTCTTTTTTAAAAAGCAGTAAATAGCACTGTTTTGACAAGCTGGCATTAAAGTTAAGCAATGAAACTAAATACCAAATAAACTGAAAAAATGAGGTTGCCTTACAAAAATGTATTCATTCAAATTTCTCAACACAATGGTAGACAAAATATTAACATTTGTTACTATTTGTGACTCATATTAGTAAACATATTCTGTCACATTCACTTCAAAACACATTTTGAGTTCCATATACTGTTGGATAGTTGTGTAAAGGTTCTGAGCATTTTAAAGACATCACAATATTGTCTTTTTGCACCAAACATTAAGCAAGATACAACATATTGACTGTCACTGAACTGTGATTTTGAGAAAAAGTGTCCCAGTTCATTGTTATCTGGTGCCGTTTTTATATTTCTCTGCATGTTTCGTCTGGTAGTGCCGACTCAAATTGTAGTCCTTCAACACGGCGATCTGCTCCCCGCAAACTAAACACACAGCTTTACCTCTAACTTCAGTAAATAAATACTTCGCTGTCCAATTTTTGTTGAAAATTCTACATTCGGCATCTACCTTTCTTTTTGTAGCCTGAGCGGACATTTTTGAGGGCGAACGTTGTCTTGTTGTGATTCAATCGCGCGCATGTCTTGATAAACGCATTACGTCATTATGTGCGACGCACATTGTGCGGGAATAAAAAAAAAAAACAATTTCAGAATAAAAGCAGTGCAGCTTTCGCCCATGAATGAGGTGAAATTAAAAAGTATGTTTATTTTGAAATTTCCAATTAACCTTACACTCGCGGTCAGAGTCAACCAAAGGTATGTGGCCCGGGCCATACAATGCCCAGGTCTGTCATACGGGCCAGTCAGTGCCACCCGGCGGGCCGGATGTGGCCCGCGGGCCGTGCAATGCCCAGGTCTGGTCTTGAGCCTCCTTTTAAAAATATCAACAGTCTCTGCGGACCTGATGTCCTCTGGCAGGCTATTCCATAGACGAGGACCAGAATGGCTGAATGCAGCCTCGCCATGTGTTCCAGTCCTCACCCGAGGAATAATTAACAGGCCGGTGCCAGAGGACCTCAGGGTCCGCGAGGATGGCCCAAGACCGTTAAGGCATTTAAAAACTAATTGAAGAACCTTAAAATCAATCCTGAAACACACGGGGAGCCAATGCAGCGATTTTAAAACTAAATCCAGTGCCCAATTTGGTATGTTTGCATCTCTATGTCCTATGTGGAGAATGTGCTTTGTCATATTTGTCCATGAAGTGCTGTCTGGCTTGTCATCAGTTTGTAATGTGCAGACTGAATATGTATGATGTGAATGTGAGTGTAGGTCATGAAAATACTATGTTCACACATTTATAAACTAAGTAATATAACTTTAGCATGTGAAAATAATATCATAAATCAGTAAAGACCATGACTACAATCAGTCATTCCTATGCGTAGTAGAATTAGAATTAGAATTAGAAATCCCTTTATTGTCATTGTACTCAAGTGTGCAACGAGATTAGAAGGCTCCCCAATCCAGTGCAATACAACAATAAGACAGACAAATATATAAATTAGATTAATAAATAAGAGAGTGCAATGGAATTTAGTACAGAATAGGGTATATAAAAACACATCACGATGCTGTTCTGCAAGGTAAGGGTGTTCTCGTGTGTGTGTGAGAGTTCAGAATGGAGATGGCTCTCGGAAAGCAACTGTTTCTCAGTCTATTGGTCCTCGATTTGATGCATCTGTAGCGCCTGCCAGAGGGCAACAGGTCGAACAGGTGTGAGTTTGGGTGGGTATTGTCTTTGACGATGTTGAGAGCCCTTCTGAGGCACCGGGCGGTGTAGATGTCCGACAGTGAGGGGAGAGGGCAGCCAATAATCCTTTGCGCTGTTTTGACTGTCCTCTGGAGCCTCACTCTGTCGGCCTCAGTGCAGCCGCTGTACCAGGTGGAGACACAGTACGTCAACAGGCTCTCAATGGACGAGTGGTAGAAGGCTAGCAGCAGCTTCCTGTCCAGGTTGAATTTCCTGAGGACTCTCAGGAAGTGCAGACGCTGGTGGACCTTCTTTACCACTGCTGTGGTGTTGTGAGTCCAAGAAAGGTCGTCGGAGATCTGTACTCCCAGGAACTTGAACGTGTGGACCCTCTCCACACACACGCCTTCGATGCAGAGGGGGGGCGGCACCGTCTTGTTCCTCCTGAAGTCGACGACAATCTCCTTTGTTTTTGCAGTGTTAAGGTGCAGTCTGTTGTCCTTGCACCAAGCTGTCAGTCTCTTTACCTCCTCTCTGTAGGCTGTCTCGTCACCTTCCGAGATCAGACCGACCACTGTCGCGTCGTCAGCAAACTTGACGATGGTGTTGTTGCCATGGGCCGGGCTGCAGTCGTAGGTGTAGAGGGCGTATAGGAGAGGGCTCAGCACGCATCCTTGAGGGGAACCGGTGCTCAGCATGCAGGTGGAGGACGTGTAGGGGCCGAGCAACACAGTCTGGGGTCTGTTGGTCAGAAAGTCCTTAATCCAGATGCGTGTGAGGGCAGGGAGGCCGAGAATGTCAAGTTTGGCGACGTGGATGTCTGGGATGATTGTGTTGAATGCCAAGCTGTAGTCCACAAAGAGCATCCTTGCATAGCTCTGCTGTTGTTCCAGGTGGCCCAGCACAACATGCAGAGCAGTGTTGATGGCGTCCTCAGTGGATCTGTTAGCCCAGTATGCAAACTGGTAGGGGTCCAGAGTGGGAGGAAGGCAGTCCCTGATGTGCTGGAGAACCAGCCTCTCGAAGCACTTCATGATGACTGGTGTGAGAGCAACAGGACGGTAGTCATTCAGGTGGACGGCTGGTGACTTTTTGGGGACAGGAATAATGATGGAAGTTTTCAAGCAGGAGGGGATGACTGCTTGAGCCAGGGAGCGGTTGAAGATCCTGCAGAATACATGTGACAGTTGGTGGGCACATGTTTTGAGGACCTTGCCTGGTATTCCGTCGGGTCCAGTAGCTTTCCTGGGGTTAACAGCCAGGAGCGCGCGCCTCACATCGTGTTCCTCTACGGTGAGTGGGGGGGAGTTGGAGCATGAAGTGCGGGGGTGTGACGGTTGGGGCGAGTCAAAGCGAGCAAAGAAGCAGTTAAGCTCCTCTGCCAGCGATGCACTCGGGTCTGCAGAGGTCGTGCTGCTGCCACGGAAGTTGGTGATGCTCCGTAGACCCTGCCACACCTCCCGTGGTCTGTTACTGGCAAGGTGGGCCTCCAGCCTCCCCTTGTAGGTTGCCTTGGCTAGCTTGATGCCTTTGCTCAGGTCAGCACGAGCCACCCTGTACTGGGCTTTGTCGCCTGACCTGAAGGCAGCGTCACGGGCCTTGAGGAGAGAGCGAACCCTGCTGGACATCCAGGGCTTCGCATTTGGGAAGGTCCGTATAGTCCTGTGTAGGGACACAGTTTCCATGCAGAACTTGATGTAGTCCACTACACAATGTGTGTAGACATCAAGGTCCTGATGATCAAAGAGGCCCCAGTTTGTGTCTTGAAAGCAGTCCTGTAATTCACTCATGGCGCCGTCACGCCAGGTTTTCACAGTCTTTGTGGTGGGCCTGAATCTGCGCCTGAGAGGGATGTATGCAGGTGCGAGCTGCAAGGACAGGTGGTCTGACTGGCCGAGGGGGGCGAGTGGGAGGGCCCTGTATGCGTGCTTGATGTTCGAGTACACATGGTCGAGAGTGTTGTCTCCCCTCGTTGGGCACTTGACATGCTGGTGAAACTCTGGGAGTACAGTCTTTAAATTGGCCTTATTAAAGTCTCCCGCTACTACGTGAACGCCATCAGGGTGGGCCCGCTGATGTTTATTGATGACGCACGCGAGTAGCGAGAGCGCCGTGCTAGTGCTAGCGTCGGGAGGGATGTAAACAGCTGTGACAATCACGACCGTTAGCTCCCTCGGGAGAAAATAAGGCCGGCATTTAACGGACATGAACTCGATGTCGGGGGAAGAGTGCTTCTCGACGATCGTGCTATCGCCGCACCAGTTCTCATGCACGTAAACACAGAGCCACCCCGCCCCGTCTCTTACCGGTGTCCCTTGTCCGATCCGCGCGATGTAGCGAGCGCCCGGCCAGCTGGATGCTAGCATCGGGGACGTCTGCGTGCAGCCAGGATTCCGTGACGACGATCACACTGCTGTCTCGCACATAGCGGTTTCCCAGGATTTGTAATCCCAGGTCGTCGATTTTGTGGACCACGGATCTGGCGTTGGTGAGGTACAGACTCGGCAGTGGTTGCCTATGGGGCTGCCGTCGCAGCCGTTGCAAGACACCGGACCTGCAGCCCCGCTTCTGCTTCCTCTCTCTGCGTCGCCTGCGCCGCCTCCCGGTCCCGATGACAAGCCACGGTGAGCCGGGCAGCCTCGCCAGTTCGTCCGGAATTTTGCGATCATAGCATATTCAGTAAATATAAACCTGCTAAATTAAATAATTGACATTCTGTCCCATAAATGTTTAAAATGCCGGTAATTGCCATACAATCCTTCAAGGGTCGACGAGCGATGTTCGGGAGGAGGAGCAGTGGTGGTGGTGCGTTTCCCTCGGGCATGTGTCGGTAAATCCAGCGGAGTTCAGCGGCAGTGGATTGAAGTTGTCCTGACACAGGTTGATGACATGACAGGAACAGGCAGAAGTGCGAGAAGCAGACTGGCCTGCGGGTCCACATGGCAGACAGGTGCTAACTTTGATAGGTAAGCTAAACTTTAGCCACAGTAGACGCGTCAGCGACTATGCAATCGGTGGGTGGCATTCATGAGAATCGGGATCGCTCAACATACAGATAATAATAAATAAAATCACTGTAACTGGAGGGATTGTAAACTGCTAAAGCAGGTACAACAAGCGGATCCAAAAAATTTCTGAGAGTTACCGGTGAGCAGTGGCAGCCAAACGTGCCAGCGTCCACTCAACCGGGAGTTGATTCAATATTCACAATATTTTATTATTTTGTCGTACAGTTGTTTAAAAATGGCTCGCTATCGCCCCCTAGAGAAAAAAAAACAACAAAAAAAAACAGCCCCATATCTCTGTTTCACCAAACTGAAAATTTGATGAAGTGTGTACAAAGCCAAGACCTAATAAAAAGTCTCATGGAGCCGTATGCTAAATTGAACAGGAAGTCGGCCATTCTAAATTTATCAGAATCCGAAATCCTTTTATTGTCATTGTACAGTGTGCAACAAGATTAGGGAGCTCCCCTCTCCAGTGCAATACAACAATAATTTAATCAAATATATAAATTAGATAAATAAGAGAATAAATATTGTGATGGAAAATAGTATGAAATTGGAGAAATACAACACAATACGTCGCTGTTCAGCAAGGTAAGGGTGGTCGTGTGTGTGTGCATGTGTGTGAGAGTTCAGAATGGTGATGGCTCTCGGAAAGAAAATGTTTTTCAGTCTATTAGTCTTTGATTTGATGCACCTGTAGTGCCTGCCAACAAATTTACTTCAAACATTGACGAGGCTTTGAAAACAAAAGCTGCTCTAACTTTAACTACAAGCAAATTCCTCTTGAAGATTCCTCACGTTATTTCTCGGAAATATTTCACATTTCCAACGTGCCAGTACCCCAACGTTGTCCGGGTGGCGAGGGCCCTTTATAGCTGCTCGCAGTTTTTAATTAATTTTTTTAAATCAATGGTGATGACAGTGAAATATGTCTTGTCTGGTATCATGATAGCTGGAGGATATTTTGTCATGATATTTTAGTCAGGCCTGATAACAGTGATGTATGCTGATTTAAGGCTACTTTTATTTTGAAATGCCGTATCACATTTTGGTGGGACCGCATTTGATGGACAACTGGGGTTGTCTAGTGTCCCCCAAAATGGGTCTGATATCACGATAGCTCGAGGGTATTTTGAAATGATTATTTTAAAATCAGTGTTGATGACAATGAAATGTGCATATTTCAGGTGGGTTTTTTTTTTATTGTGAAATTACACATCAGATTTTGATGGGACCATTTTTGATGAACAGCTGGGGTCGTCTAGTGTCCAACAAAACTAGTCTGGTATTACGACAGCTCCAGCTCTTTTATTTTAAAATGCCTCCTTACATTTTGATGGGACTACTTTTGGTGGAAAGCTGTGTTGTCTTGTGTCCTCCAAACCTGGTTTGGTATTACCATAGCTAGAGGATATTTTTTAATGAAATTTTAAAGTCAGGCATGATGACAGTGAAATGTGCAGATTTCAGGCAACTTTTAGTTTGAAATTACAAATTAGATTTCGATGGGACCACTTTTTATGGACAGCTGGGGTAGTCTCGTGTCCCACAAAACTGGTCTGGTATCACGATAGCTCGAGCTATTTTTTTTTTAACTCAGTGGTGATGACCGTGAAATAAGCGAATTTCAGGCTACTTTTATTTTGAAGTGCCACATCACATTTTGATGTGACCACTTTTGGTGGACAGCTGGTGTGGTCTAGTATCCCCAATCCTGGTTTGGTATCACGATAGTTTGAGGATATTTTTTAAAGATTTTTCTTTTAAATCAGTGTTGATCACAGTGCATATTTCAGGTGATTTTTTTATTTTTAAATGCCACATCAAATTTTGAAGTGACCACTTTTTGTGGACAACTGGGGTGGTCTGGTGTCCCGCAGAACTTGTCTGGTATCACGATAGCTTGAGGATTTTGTAATGATTTTAATTTTTTTAATCATTGGTGACGACAGACAAATAAGCAAATTTTCACGCTTTTATTTTTAAATATCCCATCAGATTTTGATGGGACCACATTTGTTTTTACGGTTCCGTCACCACGCGAGTGGCTACCTGCTAAAGCAGCACGGCTCACTATTTGAGCCTTTTTCGCGTGTTTTTTCCTTTACCCAGTTTTATTTATTTTACCTCATCGCAGCAATGGACATCCAAATTGCAGTGGTTTTATTGCTGCTGGGGGCTGTTTTTTGCGTGATCGTGTCCGGAGATGTCACTGGGAGCTACGGATCAATCGTTTACACAAGAGATCAGCTGTTAGCACTTCGTGCTAACCCCGTGCCGACTCCCGGAGCGAGACCCGATATCCCCCACGAGTTGAGGAGGAAGAGACGGGGGATGTCGCGCGGGGGCGAAACGCCAGGCAAAGAGGAGGCGTGACCACCCCGTCCTCCTGTCCGTTTTTATGGGAAATGTTAGATACCTTCCCAAGAAAATGGACGCGGCACGAGAGGAACTTCCAATGAGCTAGCTTGCTGATGTTCACGGATTCATGGCTAACAGACCTAACGCCGGACACCGTCGTGGAATTTGACGGCTTCCAAATACTACTTGCGGACAGGACACTGGAAAGCGGTAAGAGGAAAGAGGAGGGCTGGCTGTGTTTGTTAATGATAGATAGTGTAACCCTAGGCACATCACAGCTAAGGAGCAACTTTCCAGTCGGGACAATGAGCTGCTAGCTGTTAGCATGCGTCCATACTTGACAAGCATCGCGAGTTAACAAGGACGTGCACGTAACAGGTGCATGAGTAAACTGCTTAAAACTTTGATCGTCATTCAGCTGACCTACAAATTGAGACGCTACAGTCAGTTTGACGTTTTTGTTTGCTTGATTGTGGATTGACATGGAGGAACAAGACAGTGGAAAGCGGACATTAAAAATGACGGAGAAAAGCTGTAGAAGATCACAAGCCTAAACGGATGCAGGCACGCAGGTGCAAATTTGCTCAATTGACCTCCATGCAACGTCAAATTGAACAATTGATGGAGGATGATGCAAATGTTGACGCTGTAAAAAACTGAGCTTTGTGTTTGCTTTAGCGGCATGGAGCAAGAATTTGTGGACCTCAATTCCGGTGTGCAAAATTTAAAGACTGAAGAGGATTTTGTCGATGACCAAAATAACTGGTTTGATCCAAAAAATGTAATTAATGGAAATGTGAGCAATGGAAGAAGGACGTTTTGAAACGTGCAGAGGAAGGATGCAATAAACAAATATCACCTGATGATAGTAGATCTGCATCAACTAACTACACCCATAGAAGTAGAAGTAAAGAATCTAACAGACAGAAGCTCACTTCTGTCAACGTCTTCAATTAAATTAAAGGCTCAAATGGAACGAGCATGTTTAAAGGCAAAGGCTGCTGATTTACAACAAAGGTTGGCACTTGAGCAAGAAGAAGCTGCAATTAAGGCAAAGAAGGAAATGCATGCAATGCAAACGGCACTCCCTGAGTCTGATGCTAAATTGGATGTCTTGAGAAGATATGAAAATACCCAGGAGGATGGTATCCACATTCCTGATGAGTGTGTTACAATTTAAACAAGGAAAAACATTCAATTACCATCACAGCCTATCAGAGCAACAAGCAGTGTTGACCTGAAATGCTCCCACTTCGACTATTCCAATGGCTAGATTTCCACATCAGACAGAAAGTAGAGAACAACAGGGACATGTGCTTGATGGCCTTTGCCAAGCAATCTCACAGCAAGCCAGTGTCGCAGAATACTTAGCAAAGAGTCAAAAAGCATCGCTACTTCCCGAACTTTCCATTCCTACGTTTAAAGGCGACCCTCTGCATTATAAAACCTGTATAGGTGCCATTGAACATGGGATTGAAGGCCGTACAAGTGATAACCGTGATCATCTTCAATTTTAGTTGCAGTATACTAGTGAACAACCACATGAGTTGGTGAAGAGCTGCATCCATATGGAACCTCTGACAGGATATACCAAAGCAAAACAAATCTTGAAGGAGTTTTATGGTGATGACTTCATGATAGCAGAAGCATATTTAAAGGAAGCCATGGATTGGCCAACAATCAAGTCTGAAGATGGTGTTGCACTTCAGTCTTTCACATTATTCCTTATGGGCTGTTTGAACATAATGGCAGATGTTAATTATATGGAGGACTTGGACAACATGGCTAATATAAAGGCATTGGCAAACAAACTTCCATACAGACTTATAGAATCTTGGAGAAAATTTGCCTGCAATCTCCAAGAAAGAACAAATAGAAGAGTGAAGTTTAAGGATTTTGTTGACTTTGTTGACAAGCACGAAAGATTCTATAAAACAGAAAACAAAATCACAACACACAGAAACACCAAAATCAAAGAAAGTCTTCACAACAGTCATTGTGCCCGCCAAGATGGAAAACAACAAAACCACCACGCCAAAGGCAGAACCTGTTTCAGTGGATGCTATTGCCAAACCATGTGCTAATTGTAATGGAGAGCAACAGTCTCACAATTTGTAAGGAATTTAGGAGAAAGCATCACAAGGATAAGATTGACTTCTTGAGGAGCAAGGGTCTGTGTTTTGCATGTTTGATGCACGGTCGCATTAGCAGTTGCTGGAAACAAAAGCTTCAATGTCAAGAATGCTCTAGACTGCATCCTACAGCACTACACATTGTCCATAAACTTCTGCAAAGAAACAGCCTAAGACGATTGTGAATAGCAGTACCTATTAAGCGCCCTCGTACAAACAACAGAAACCTGGGGTGTCACTGGGGCCTGTAAATAGGACTGCATCCTTTCAATAATTCCGGGATGGGTCAAGGCACAAAAAGGAACCAAGACAGTGACGACTTACTGTCCGGTTTAAAAATGCCCTGACGCCTTTTTTAGACTGAAATAACTTACTAAAGTTTTCGTTTTGTGCCATTCAGAATGGGAGAGGGAGCCAGGAGGCGAAACAGCCGTCTTGCCAGTTCAATCCCGCACACCCTCTGACTCTCACCCTCCGTTCTGCCTTTTTATTGAAACTAACTCATCAATAACTAATCACCAGAAGACAGAAAAGCATCAACAACTAATCACCAAGAGACAGAAAACATCAAGAACTCACGGTATAAAGGTCAGTTTAACTAAAGCATCAATAACTAATCACCAGGGACTCCAGCAGGCAGAAAATCATAACCCAAGGTCAGTTTAACTAAACACATCTTCAGGATGGGGTGTCTGTGTGTGTGTGTGTTAAAATAACAAGTAAGTGTCTCTGTGTGTGTTAAACATTAATGAGTGTATAAAAACATGATTATGAATACACAAACTGATTACCTATCCTCAGCCCATCTTACATTTCCCCCCTGTTGTGGATTTAAAAATCATGTCCTTACGGCTTTAAGACAGATCATCATAATGAAATCATACAACAGTGTGATCATCAGTGGAGGAGCGAAAACCTCACATTAGGGAAAAATTCCCCTCCTCCCTTCCGGCGTAGAATGAGATCCTCATAATTTGATGACCATCAGGGAATAAAACTTGTCCCTGGGGTGACTTGGTGGAGGCCCTTGCCTCGTTGTAGGAGAGGACAGCCGTCCTTACCTCCCGGATCTTCGTGTATGGTGTGTGTGTGTGTGCACGTGTGTGGACAGGGGCAAGAAGTCCATGTGTTTTTACGTTTTAGTGTCCAGTTTGAGTTCGTCATTCTCAACATTAATCAGGTTGTAACGGTACATTTGGGCAACAAACCTACGATTAACCATCATCTTTGTCATAAAAATAATGCAACATGAACAGACTAAACATAACAAAATGAAAACTATAATTATCCCTATATATTGTTTTTTTAAATTCTTCATAGTGGTCATAACATCAATAATTGTTTCATTTTTATTAAAAATTTAAATGCAGTAATGTACTCCAATCAAGGCTGATATTCCTTTGTTATGTACGTCATTAATTTCCAAACAATATCTAATCTTTTTGTTCTGTGGCTTCAACATATTTATCATCTCATCAATATTAGCACCACAGAGTACTGAGTTTCGAGATCCTCACAATAGTCGTTCTCAAAATGATATTTTTTTTTATCAATTTAGCTTTGTTAAGGTAAGATATTTTATTGACAATCTAACATTAATATGCAAAGAACATGTACATTAGTACGAAATGTAAAAAAAAATTGTGGTGGGGGGGGTGCGAATTGTTTTCTTCTTGGTAGGGGGGGCATGACAGGAAATAATTGAGAACCACTGGTCTAGTCACACACCAGCTCGGGTTCATTCCCTACCAGAGAAATGACATTCCATGTCCCCAGAGCTAGGCGCTTTATGTTGCCGGGGATTGGACTGCCTTTGACTGCCTCCTAGCTCAAAGGAAACCCAAATTCTTTGGTCCCGCCCACTGGTAGTGAGCCGAAGCCCTTGTATTAAATAATAAATAAATACATAAAATAAAAAAATTAATAAATTTAAAAAACGGACCGATCCACTGCTTGGGTTAGTTTGACCCACCTTGAGATCCGTTCCCACTCAGTGACAGTGTCTACAAGCCACTGCCACCAGGCCAGTGAACCGACGTCCAGGCAGTGACAAAAAACGTGATCAAATTACATTGCTCATCATAAGGTGTTTGTGAGACGCTCTTTGTATGTTTCCTCAATTAAGACCTGTTTTCCATTGGTGTATTTGAAAAAAGTGGTGAACCTGTTAAATTCACTACAAAACGTTAAGAAGATGAAAGTAATGTTTGAAGGAATATTATTTTTCTATCGACATGCCGGCGGGCGGGCACAGATAGAGAGTGATAAAGCAGCACCACCCGCGCGGGGCGTGCTGACGAAAAGGCAAGCGCTCCTCCTCTCATCGCGTCCTTATTAAGACAGAAAAAAGACGCTGTTGAATTTGACCTATTCGCAGTTCGAGCAGGTGCTTAACGCTGGAGAATATCACCACTTCGAAGTTCGAACTGCTGTTGAAACGGAGAGGTAAGTGTTTTTCGTTTGTTTTTATTCAAAACATGCCTCGAGTGCATTTGTTCATGGTTAGAGATAGTTGTGTGGAAAACACTATACAAAGTAGCACCATGGATGTGGGCCTACAACACTGGCCTAGCAAACATGTGCTCCTACATCGACATAATTGACGAGCTCCAGTTAAGCATTGAATAATTATAAAACGTCATGGTGCTTTTACTCATTTAAAGAACTAAACCGACGCGTATTTTCATCCGGTGGTCAGGTTTGCATTGAATGTGAGCACGAGGGACGCTAGCTTGTTGCGTTAGCTTTGCGGAGCTAACAGCTTGCACTTTTGTTATAGAACAACAGAATGCAAGTACCATGATAATTTCTGTCATTAATTTTTGTGTAAGACACGATGTTCACTGGTTAATTACATGATTCTTAAAGCAAAGGTTACTGTGAATGCAATTTTGGTAAGATTTTTGTAGTCACACTGCATAAATCTGTCTGTCTGTTGTTTAAACTTCAATATAAACTATTATGGTTGAAATCATTAATTGGGATGGAGGGATTGATATTTTTTTAATTTATAATTTATTTTTCTTACACTGATATTGTTAAAACTCCATTTAGCCTATAGTATTAATAATTCTCAACACAAAACTGTCTTTTTTCTTTATAGAATAAACAATGCCTTCCCTGAGATGCAGGAAGTCCCCAAAGCAGGATACTATTGAACATGCAGTCAAGGGTCTGGACAAGACTGCAGAGTTAGAAGCGAAGTATATAAACTCATTTAAAGGTATGATGTTAACGCTTTTGCTAAGATATATTATTGTTTTCTGATAACCAAGCTGACATCGTTTTTTCAGTGGTTATTTTACATTAAGAGTGTCTTGACCTTTTCTTTTGTCAGTTTCAAGTTATTTCAGTGAGCGTGAAACCTGATGGTAGGAGTTCTACCTAAATTAAGGCTGTACTTGATGACGCCCTCCGGCATTTTTATACCACAATAGACCAGTGAACAAGTCCGATATTGATAGTCTAGTGTAAAGCACGTTATACGTCACAGAGATCACGTGACGCGATCCAATATGACTGTGTATACAGTGTATGTCATTGTTATGAAACTAAATAATCTTAAAGTTTTTTTTTTACGTAACCAGGTGCCATTGACATTTGTACTTTCAGTCCTAATACATACTGGCTAATGCAATGCTGGAAAATGAATTTTGGCTGGTCTGTTCCTTTAAAATCATAAAGAAGGGCTCTGCTCTATCCCTCACAAGAAGCAATGTTTCAAACCACCCTACATTAGTATAGTGGCCCAAATGAATATGATGACTCCTTATTTGTGTGCTTAAAAATATGACGAAGCTATCTTGATTTCCCTGTTAACTAGGTCGAGGAGTATTTACCAAGGCCCCTTTCAGGAAAGACGACTTTATTCTTTATTATGGAGTACAGAGGAAAATTGATAGATTCTGATAAATCTCAACGCAGGAAGATGGATGGAAGAGGCACTGTCTTTTTGTTTGACTTCCGCCGGCAAGAAAAAACTTGGAGGTGAGGCAAAGATTGAGATGTTATCTTATTTTTGTTTTTATTTAAAAAAATAAACACATACTCATCCCATAAGTGTTAGGGGAAAAATCATTCTCTAAGCAAAAATGTATACCGTATTTTCGCACCCAAAAGACGCGCCGTGTCAAAGGGCGCAACACCTGTTGAGGCCGCTATTTCTGTCTTTGTAACATATACTGGACGCACCGCCTGACAAGACGATAGCACAGCTGCTGTTAGCATAGCATGAACTTGGCAGAGCTGCCCACACTGACACAGCCGATAGCAGCCTACTATGCCCCAATAACATGAGCAATCACCCCATTGTTGCAGCAGACGCCAAGTCTCTATTGACAATAGCTGACAATGGCTCAGGCCAATATTAGGTGCATTGGCAATAGCCTACAAAGCAACGTCAGGGGAGGGACTTGGCTGCTCACCACACACAAAAAATAAAAAACTCATCATACAAGCAAACAATGAAACATAGAAATAAGATTAACACAAACATGTATCTCTCATGCCATCAATATACCCAAAAAAAATGAAAATAATACAAAAGCCACTCAGCCTTAGCTAATTCAAGCAATGCATTCTGGGAGCAGAGACCCACAATCCCATAGCTGTTTAGAGAGATTTGCATGGCTGTTTAAAGAGATGTGCTGTTATGCTTTGGACTTTTTGTCTGTTGTCTAAACCTGGGACGTTTCTTGCTTGCAATAACATAAATGATAAGACAGACTAAAACATTGTGGACAGCTGCCCTTTGTCCAGCTTTTTCCAACACCATGACCCAAACATTATAGTCAGATGGTGTATTTGTCACGGTCGATTGTAAGCATGGACAACTCACTCTTTGCCCAGCAGGGTGTGCTAACATGCACTTCCAACAGCTCGTTGATGACAAGGGCTGATGGACGTGAGTGGTACTTTGTCCATTTAATGGACGCATCGACTGACAGGGCGCTTTGTTTGCTTATGACTGCGAAAATACGGTAATTACTTTTATTCATGCGTTGAATCTGTACAAATGAAAATATAGACCATGAAGTCTCAAAGACAAGCTGTTAATAGGGTCTGATTCCAATAGAAATTTCTTGTATGATTTGATTTAGAAGATTTAAAAATTGTGGATTTCCTATTTTTATGTTTTGTGTACACAAGATTGTCTCAAAGATTAATTTCTGACATTGATTGAATAATTGTTTTTTTTTTTTTTTAAATCTATTTTAAGTGTTGATGCCGCTCAAGAAGATGGCAGTCTGGGAAGACTGGTTAATGATGACCACATGCACCCCAACTGTAAAATGAAGAAGAAGACAACAGAGGACAGACCACACCTCTGTCTGTTTGCGCTCCGAGACATTGATGTTGGCGAAGAAATAACTTAAGACTATGGACCAGCTGGCCTTGGAGAACACAGGTTTGTAAGATGCATCTTTAAGTACAATAACAGAGCCCACTTGTGGTGTTCTGGTGATGTAGTTTCCAATTAGTTTGGCAATCTAATAAATGTATGTTGAGGTTTCTATGGAAGTTGAACATGCTGACTGACTGGGGGAGTTCTCCATTGTCCACTATCTGTAATTCAAATTTGTGGGTCTGAGTCAAAGTTTGGCTCTTCAGGAACAACGAACTGGTCAGGGAGTGACAGTATTACAAAGTTCTGCGTTACTCTTTTCTGGGCGGTGGCCCTGTTAGGCCATCATATGCCATATTGCAAATATCCCCATTGTGGGACTAATTAAGGACATCTTTATGTTGTGGTTTCCCTACCAGAACCAGCACCAACCCTGTATATTCATGATATAAAACACTGTTTCAATTTGATATTTAGCCTTTCTATACTGTAAAAATAGAAGACCCCAGGCTTTCCTGCGCCCCCTTGCCCAATTGGTGGTGTTCAGGAGACAACCTGGGACTGAAATATCAGTCACAACCAGTGTTGTTTTCGTCACTGATGACTATGACGAAAATACTTCGTTAACGCCCCTTTTTTAATGACGATGACAAGCTAAACGAGGTTCTTTTATGACGAAAACATGACGTGATGTACATGAATTTTTTTCGTTGACGAGACAAAATTGTTAGCATGTGGTTCATAAATTATTTTATGTTGCTTTTAGTGAAATAAAGCCACAACAGTTGCCCAACAAAATGTTTTGCTTCTCTGCTTATTTTGGAGCAGTGAGCATTGATTCCACTGTTGCCACTTTTTTCTGTTTGTAATGAAGAATCCTTTGTAGTCCATCCAAAAGTCTTTGTTATTGGGTGGAAACCTTGAATGCCTTGTTTTAACTCAAATGGACTTAAACCCATCCATCCATCCATCCGTTATCTGTACCGCTTCTCCTCACTAGGGTCGCGGGGGGTGTTGGAGCCGATCCCAGCTGTCTTCGGCAGTAGGCGAGGTACACCCTTGAATTGGTGTCCAGCCAATCGCAGGGCATACATAGACGAACAACCATCCACGCTCACACTCATGCCTAGGGGCAATTAGAGTGTCCAAGCAACTTGCCATGCATGTTTTAAGAATATGGGAGGAAACCGAATTACCCAGAGGAAACCCACGCAGGAAGGCCGGAGCCAGAATCGTACCTATGACCTCAATATCGTGAGGCCATCCTGCTAACCAGTTGGGCCACCGTGCCGCTTGGACTAAAACCTTTGTGAATAAATTGACGAAAACTAGGGTAAAACTTTTTTTGCGTTTCCGTCGATTAAAACTGGACTAAAACCCTTTTTTTAGTTTTCGTTGACTAAAACTGGACTAAAACTATAACGAATTGGGATGACTAAATGTGATGTAAACAAATCAGCACTTTGTCCAAATGACTTGGACAAAATCTAAAATGCCTGCCAAAAACAACACTGGTCACAACACGTGTCTACAGAAGATTAATTGGCATGGGCGAAATTAATTAGTTTTATTTCATTCATGAGCTTATGTTTTGTTTTGGGTGGCTAAGGCTTAAAATGTGTAAAAATCTAATCCAACCTCAAATATAATTAATTCAATAAATTTATGATGCTACTAAAACATCGAAGCAGCCTCCTCCAGGCTTTACAGACTCAGAAATGGAGGTATGCGTATCGTGTACTCATCCTGTCGTGTCTCGAGATGTTAAAATTGCAGTTAGATAGACGTGTGCTGATTAGACAAGACTTCTAATATATCTGGTGTCACAGGATATTTGTCAGTGAATGTGTATGTCTGGTTTGAGGCTCACTCAGCTTTTTCAGAGTTTTGTGACGTTTTGGCAAAAGGCGTGGCTATTACGGTGCTGAAAAGTCCGATTGTACTTTGTGGCAACAAAAGCTCCGGCAACATGACTCAGATGATCCTATCTTCTCGAAGTTGTACACATTTGAGGATACTTCAGCCCTGAAGACATCTACCAACTTATTTTTCATCGTAGTAGTAGCGCCACCAACTGGTAAAAGCTAATACAAGTTATTTTCTTGGATGTTTTTCTCCGTGCAACTCAACAAGGTCACCCTCATATATGCTCGGAGGACTGTTTCGGCCATGAGGATGTCACAATACGAAATTCATCCTTTTTCGTGAAAAGTTGTGGGAGTGGCATTGCACTGTTTGGCAATAAAACAACGCTGATTATGAGGTTCTAAATATGAACGACAACTCGTGAAACTTGACACACACATCAGGCAGAGCAAATTTATCAATATTTTATACGTTAGTTGTGCAGCTTTTTTGAAATGGCTCGCCATGGCGCTCGAGAAATGTTAAAAAAAGCAGCCCTGGTTGAGTGTTTCACCTCGCTTTTTGTAAATTTTATGGAGTACAGTGAACCCTCGGTTATCGCGGTTAATGGGGACCGAGACCACCCGCGGAAACTGAAAATCCGCGAAGTAGCGGCGCACCTTCAAAAATGCTTAAAAGAAAATACAATATATATAATAAATATATATATATATATATACGGGGAGAGAGAGAGAGAGTGAAATTCATGTTATAACAAAAAAACCAAATTATTATTAAAACGTATTATTTTTTTATTCCCCAGCCATTCTTTTTGTATTTATTTAATTACTCCGACTTTTACCTGCTGGTACGCCGTCCGGTGTTCCCTGTGAAATGAAAGGTGGCATTCTTTAATTATTTATTTATTTATTCATTTATTCATTCATAACTGACAGCTTCGCGCTCCGTTCGTGTCCGGGCGGAAGAGGTGTTCCAATTCGGCTTAACTGTGACACACGCCCGCCCTCCTCCCCCGGAGCTTCCATTCGGTTAAACTTAGGGGCCGCTTGGCACCGCCCGTGCCCGGGGAAGGTGCTCCTCTTCGGCTTACTGTGACGCGAGCATTCCCGCCTCCTCCGGAGCTTCCATTCGGTTAAACTTAGGGGCCGCTTGGAACCGCCCGTGCCCGGGGAAGGTGCTCCTCTTCGGCTTACTGTGACGCGAGCATGCCCTCCTCCTCCGGAGCTTCCATTTGGTTAAACTTAGGGGCCGCTTGGAACCGCCCGTGCCTGGGGAAGGTGCTCCTCTTCGGCTTACTGTGACGCGAGCATGCCCTCCTCCTCCGGAGCTTCCATTCGGTTAAACTTAGGGGCCGCTTGGCACCGCCCGTGCCCGGGGACGGTGCTCCTCTACGGCTTAACTGCCACGCACGCCGGCCGGAGCCCTGGTACGGTCCGAACCGTGCGAAACGTCGCCACCGATCGTGTCCGGGGGAACGTGCTCTTCTTCGTCCACTCTCCTCTTCGCCCACGCTCTTCTTCGGCGCACGCCGGCCGTCTAACCGCTCCAGCGCCCGTCGTGCCGCTCGGCGAAACTACAATGCCCCCGAATATTTTTTATACCCGCGAAGCACTGAACCCGCGAAAGGTGAACCGCGAAGTAGCGAGGGTTCACTGTATGTATAAGACCAAGACCTACAAAAAAGTCTCTTGGAGCAATGAGCTAGGTTTTACAGGAAGTCGGCCATTTTGAATTTACTTAAAAGGAGCGGGTCACCACAATGGACTTTGTGTAGTAATTATTATTGGGGACCGAGCAGCGACCGCGGCGAGGTCCCTATTGTTTATGTAGAAATTATTATTAGGGCCCGAGCAGCGACCGCTACGAGGTCCCCATTGTTTTTGTGGAAATTATTATTATTATTATTATTAGGGCCCGAGCAGTGACCGCTGCGAGGTCCCTATTGTTTTTCTAGAAATTGTTATTAGGGCCCGAGCTGCGACGGCTGCGAGGTCCCTATTGTTTTTGTAGAAAATATTATTACTTTTATTATTATTATTATTATTATTATTAGGGCCTGAGCAGCGACCGCTGCGAAGTCCCTGTTGTTTTTGTAGAAATTATTATTATTATTTTTCCGATTTGTACGATCGCATTTTTGACCCCGAAACATGCACAAAAACTCACCAAACTTGGCAGTCTCATCGGGCATGGCGAGAAATTTGATATTTTAACGTCTAATATGAACAGGAAGTGAGTTATGAATTTTTGAAAGTCCGACTTTTGCCCTTTTTTGCATGTTTACAGGGGTCATTCTTTTGCACCCTGATCCTAAAGGCTTCATCTGATTGCCTTAAAATTCTGTCTGTAGCATCTTAAGACCTGGGACAAACACTGGGGCTAAAATCTTTTGTTTCCGAAATACTATATGACGGGGCGGGGCTTCAAAGTTTTCACTTAAGATTTCCTTCGCCGCAATGGACAAAATGCTTAATAACTCTCCTGCACATGCTGCTAAAAATCCAAAACTTCACATGTACATAAAGAGTCGGTACCTGAAGACATCTATATGTTTATATTCTGTTATACACCTTGCGCCAATCAATATCATTTTTTACATTTTGACGTACTGCACGGTGCCTTTTAACGAATCCGATTGAAAATTGGCTAGAAAAGACTCAAGACATTGATCTTACTCTATCCCTATTTTTGTGACTTTCCTTCGAAGGGCGTGGCTATTGCGGTGCCGCAGAGTCTGATTATTCTCCGTGGCAACAAAAGTTCCTGCAAAATGATTCAGATGATCCATCTTCTCGAAATTTTTCACATTTGAGGATATTCAGGCCCTGAAGACGGCTGCCAACTTATTTTTGATCGCAGTGGTAGCGCCACCAACTGGTTAAAACAAATACAAATTATTTTCGTTGATGTTTTTCTCCGGGCAGGTTCACAAAATCTACCTTATATTTGCTCGGATGAGTGTTTAGGCCTTGAGGATGTCACAATACGAAAGTCTTTCGCCTTCTTCAGAGTGTCACATGATGGTGTCTTGTGACCCGTCTTTATCAGCTGATGTTCCATGAGGGCGTGACTTACCTGTCACAAGAATGAAGGCAAGTCACACCCCCCGCTGTCCGTTCACTCCGCCAAGATGCTGCTCTAGGTGGTAGAGAGGATGAAGGCTCCCTTGTCTCTGTTAATGGTTTTTATGCCTCGCTTGCAGATCTCAATGGCCTCTCTGATCCAGCGCTGTTGTTTGTTCTCTTCGGTGCGGATGACCCTGCCCTTCTCCCGGTCCATGATGTGGTTTTCCCTTTTGCAGTGGTCAGTGATTGCTGATTTGTAATGTTCATGTTGTGCTTGTTCTTTTACTGCTCTGATTTTTCATTTTTTTGACAGGTAAGTCACACCCTCATGGAACATCAGCTGATAAAGACGGGTCTCAAGACACCATCATGCGACACTCTGAAGAAGGCGAAAGACTCGCCGAAACATGTCAGGTAAAAAATTAACCTAAAACATAATTGTCTGCTTTTAATGAATCAGTCAAATATCAATAATAAGAAGACAAAATGAACCTAATACAAATAAATGAATGCTTAATAACTCCCCTGCACATGCTCCTGAAAATCCAAACCTTCACCTGTAAATAAAACGTCCCGACCTGAAGACATCTTAATGTTATTATTTTGTTATACACACAGCGCCGCCAAGTGGAATCAAAAATGTGTTTTTATTTTAATTTTCACATCCTGCACGGTGCCCTTTTGACAAATCCGACTGAAAATTAGTCAGAAAAGACTCAAGACAATGATCTTACTCTCTGCCGAATTTTGTGACGTTTTGGCAAAAGGCGTGGCTATTACGGTGCTGAAAAGTCAGATTGTACTCTGTGGCAACAAAAGCTCCGGCAACATGACTCAGATGATCCTATCTTCTCGAAGTTGTACACATTTGAGGATACTTCAGCCCTGAAGACATCTACCAACTTATTTTTCATCGTAGTAGTAGCGCCACCAACTGGTAAAAGCTAATACAAGTTATTTTCTTGGATGTTTTTCTCCGTGCAACTCAACAAGGCCGCCCTCATATATGCTCGGATGACTGTTTCGGCCATGAGGATGTCACAATACGAAATTCGTCCTTTTTCGTGTAAAGTTGTGGGAGTGGCATTGCACTGTTCGGCAATAAAACAACGCTGATTATGAGGTTCTAAATATGAACGACAACTCGTGAAACTTTACACACACATCAGGCCGAGCAAATTTATCAATATTTTATACGTTAGTTGTGCAGCTTTTTTGAAATGGCTCGCCATGGCCCTCGAGAAAAGTTAAAAAAAGAATAGAATAGAAATAGAAATCCCTTTATTTTCATTGTACTCAAGTGTGCAACGAGATTAGAGGGCTCCCCTCTCCAGTGCAATACAACAATAATACAGACAATATATAAATTAGATAAATAAATAAGACAGTGCAATGGAATTCAGTACTGAATAGGGCATATAGAAACACATCACAATGCTGTTTTGCAAGGTTAGGGTGGTCTCGTGTGTGTGTGTGAGAGTTCAGTATGGAGATGGCTCTCGGAAAGAAACTGTTTCTCAGTCTATTGGTCCTTGATTTGATGCATCTGTAGCGCCTGCCAGAGGGCAACCGGTCGAACAGGTGTGAGTTTGGGTGGGTATTGTCTTTGACGATGTTGAGAGCCCTTCTGAGGCACCGGGCGGTGTAGATGTCCGACAGCGAGGGGAGAGGGCAGCCAATAATCCTTTGCGCTGTTTTGACTGTCCTCTGGAGCCTCACTCTGTCCGCCTCAGTGCAGCCGCTGTACCAGGTGGAGACACAGTACGTCAGCAGGCTCTCGATGGACGAGTGGTAGAAGGCCAGCAGCAGCTTCCTGTCCAGGTTGAATTTCCTGAGGACTCTCAGGAAGTGCAGACGTTGGCGGACCTTCTTTACCACTGCTGTGGTGTTGTGACTCCAAGAAAGGTCATCGGAGATCTGTACTCCCAGGAACTTGAACGTGTGGACCCTCTCCACACACACGCCTTCGATGCAGAGGGGGGGCGGCAGCGTCTTGTTCCTCCTGAAGTCGACGACAATCTCCTTTGTTTTAGCAGAGTTAAGGTGCAGTCTGTTGTCCTTGCACCAAGTTGTCAGTCTCCCTACCTCCTCTCTGTAGGCTGTCTCGTCACCTTCCGAGATCAGACCGACCACTGTCGTGTCGTCAGCAAACTTGACGATGGTGTTGTTGCCGTGGGCCGGGCTGCAGTCGTAGGTGTAGAGGGCGTACAGGAGAGGGCTCAGCACGCATCCTTGGGGGGAACCGGTGCTCACCATGAGGGTGGAGGACGTGTAGGGGCCGAGCAACACAGTCTGGGGTCTGTTGGTCAGAAAGTCCTTAATCCAGATGTGTGTGAGGGCAGGGAGGCCGAGAGTGTCCAGTTTGGCGACGAGGATGTCTGGGATGATCGTGTTGAATGCCGAGCTGTAGTCCACAAAGAGCATCCTTGCATAGCTCCGCTGTTGTTCCAGGTGGCCCAGCACAACATGCAGAGCAGCCCTGGTTGAGTGTTTCACCTCGCTTTTTGTAAATTTTATGGAGTACAGTGAACCCTCGGTTGTCGCGGTTAATGGGGACCGAGACCACCCGCGGAAACTGAAAATCCGCGAAGTAGCGGCGCACCTTCAAAAATGCTTAAAAAAAAATACAATATATATAATAAATATATATAGATATTTATATATATATATACAGAGAGAGAGAGAGTGAAATTCATGTTATAACAAAAAAAACAAATTATTATTAAAACGTATTATTTTTTTATTCCCCAGCCATTCTTTTTGTATTTATTTAATTACTCCGACTATTACCTGCTGGTACGCCGTCCGGTGTGCCCTGTGAAATGAAAGGTGGCATTCTTTATTTATTTATTTATTTATTCATTTATTCATTCATAACTGACAGCTTCGCGCTCCGTTCGTGCCCGGGCGGAAGAGGTGTTCCAATTCGGCTTAACTGTGACACACGCCCGCCCTCCTCCCCCGGAGCTTCCATTCGGTTAAACTTAGGGGCCGCTTGGCACCGCCCGTGCCCGGGGAAGGTGCTCCTCTTCGGCTTACTGTGACGCGAGCATGCCCGCCTCCTCCGGAGCTTCCATTCGGTTAAACTTAGGGGCCGCTTGGAACCGCCCGTGCCCGGCGAAGGTGCTCCTCTTCGGCTTACTGTGACGCGAGCATGCCCTCCTCCTCCGGAGCTTCCATTTGGTTAAACTTAGGGGCCGCTTGGAACCGCCCGTGCCCGGGGAAGGTGCTCCTCTTCGGCTTACTGTGACGCGAGCATGCCCTCCTCCTCCGGAGCTTCCATTCGGTTAAACTTAGGGGCCGCTTGGCACCGCCCGTGCCCGGGGAAGGTGCTCCTCTACGGCTTAACTGCCACGCACGCCGGCCGGAGCTCTGGTACGGTCCGAACCGCGCGAAACGTCGCCACCGATCGTGTCCGGGGGAACGTGCTCTTCTTCGTCCACTCTCCTCTTCGCCCACGCTCTTCTTCGGCGCACGCCGGCCGTCTAACCGCTCCAGCGCCCGTCGTGCCGCTCGGCGAAACTACAATGCCCCCGAATATTTTTTATACCCGCGAAGCACTGAACCCGCGAAAGGTGAACCGCGAAGTAGCGAGGGTTCACTGTATGTATAAGACCAAGACCTACAAAAAAAGTCTCTTGGAGCAATGAGCTAGGTTTTACAGGAAGTCGGCCATTTTGAATTTACTTAAAAGGGGCGGGTCACCACAATGGACTTTGTGTAGAAATTATTATTGGGGCCCGAGCAGCGACCGCGGCGAGGTCCCTATTGTTTATGTAGAAATTATTATTAGGGCCCGAGCAGCGACCGCTACGAGGTCCCCATTGTTTTTGTGGAAATTATTATTATTATTATTATTAGGGCCCGAGCAGTGACCGCTGCGAGGTCCCTATTGTTTTTCTAGAAATTGTTATTAGGGCCCGAGCTGCGACGGCTGCGAGGTCCCTATTGTTTTTGTAGAAAATATTAATACTTTTATTATTATTATTATTATTATTATTAGGGCCTGAGCAGCGACCGCTGCGAAGTCCCTGTTGTTTTTGTAGAAATTATTATTATTATTATTTTTCCGATTGTTCGATTGCATTTTTGACCCCCGAAACATGCACAAAAATTCACCAAACTTGGCAGTCTCATCGGGCATGGCGAAAAATTTGATATTTTAACGTCTAATATGAACAGGAAGTGAGTTATGAATTTTTGAAAGTCCGACTTTTGCCCTTTTTTGCATGTTTACAGGGGTCATTCTTTTGCACCCTGATCCTAAAGGCTTCATCTGATTGCCTTAAAATTCTGTCTGTAGCATCTTAAGACCTGGGACAAACACTGGGGCTAAAATTTTTTGTTTCCGAAATACTATATGACGGGGGCGGGGCTTCGAAGTTTTCACTTAAGATTTCCTTCGCCGCAATGGACAAAATGCTTAATAACTCTCTTGCACATGCTGCTAAAAATCCAAAACTTCACATGTACATCAAGAGTCGGTACCTGAAGACATCTATATGTTTATATTCTGTTATACACCTTGCGCCAATCAATATCATTTTTTACATTTTGACGTCCTGCACGGTGCCCTTTTAACGAATCCGATTGAAAATTGGCTACAAAAGACTCAAGACATTGATCTTACTCTTTCCCTATTTTTGTGACTTTCCTTCGAAGGGCGTGACTATTACGGTGCCGCAGAGTCTGATTATTCTCCGTGGCAACAAAAGTTCCTGCAAAATGATTCAGATGATCCATCTTCTCGAAATTTTTCACATTTGAGGATATTCAGGCCCTGAAGACGGCTGCCAACTTATTTTTGATCGGATGAGTGTTTAGGCCTTGAGGATGTCACAATACGAAAGTCTTTCGCCTTCTTCAGAGTGTCACATGATGGTGTCTTGTGGCCCGTCTTTATCAGCTGATGTTCCATGAGGGCGTGACTTACCTGTCACAAGAATGAAGGCAAGTCACGCCCCCCGCTGTCCGTTCACTCCGCCAAGATGCTGCTCCAGGTGGTAGAGAGGATGAAGGCTCCCTTGTCTCTGTTCATGGTTTTTATGCCTCGCTTGCAGATCTCAATGGCCTCTCTGATCCAGCGCTGTTGTTTGTTCTCTTCGGTGCGGATGACCCTGCCCTTCTCCCGGTCCATGATGTGGTTTTCCCTTTTGCAGTGGTCAGTGATTGCTGATTTGTAATGTTCATGTTGTGCTTGTTCTTTTACTGCTCTGATTTTTCATTTTTTTGACAGGTAAGTCACACCCTCATGGAACATCAGCTGATAAAGACGGGTCTCAAGACACCATCATGCGACACTCTGAAGAAGGCGAAAGACTCGCCGAAACATGTCAGGTAAAAAATTAACCTAAAACATAATTGTCTGCTTTTAATGAGTCAGTCAAATATCAATAATAAGAAGACAAAATGAACCTAATACAAATAAATGAATGCTTAATAACGCCCCTGCACATGCTCCTAAAAATCCAAACCTTCACCTGTAAATAAAACGTCCCGACCTGAAGACATCTTAATGTTATTATTTTGTTATACACACAGCGCCGCCAAGTGGAATCAAAAATTTGTTTTTATTTTAATTTTCACGTACTGCACGGTGCCCTTTTGACGAATCCGACTGAAAATTAGTCAGAAAAGACTCAAGACAATGATCTTACTCTGTGCCGAATTTTGTGACGTTTTGGCAAAAGGCGTGGCTATTACGGTGCTGAAAAATCCGATTGTACTTTGTGGCAACAAAAGCTCCGGCAACATGACTCAGATGATCCCATCTTCTCGAAGTTGTACACATTTGAGGATACTTCAGCCCTGAAGACATCTACCAACTTATTTTTCATCGTAGTAGTAGCGCCACCAACTGGTAAAAGCTAATACAAGTTATTTTCTTGGATGTTTTTCTCCGTGCAACTCAACAAGGTCGCCCTCATATATGCTCGGATGACTGTTTCGGCCATGAGGATGTCACAATACGAAATTCATCCTTTTTCGTGAAAAGTTGTGGGAGTGGCATTGCACTGTTCGGCAATAAAACGCTGATTATGAGGTTCTAAATATGAACGACAACTCGTGAAACTTTACACACACATCAGGCAGAGCAAATTTATCAATATTTTATACGTTAGTTGTGCAGCTTTTTTGAAATGGCTCGCCATGGCCCTCGAGAAAAGTTAAAAAAAGAATAGAATAGAAATAGAAATCCCTTTATTGTCATTGTACTCAAGTGTGCAACGAGATTAGAGGGCTCCCCTCTCCAGTGCAATACAACAATAATACAGACAATATATAAATTAGATAAATAAATAAGACAGTGCAATGGAATTCAGTACTGAATAGGGCATATAGAAACACATCACAATGCTGTTTTGCAAGGTTAGGGTGGTCTCGTGTGTGTGTGAGAGTTCAGTATGGAGATGGCTCTCGGAAAGAAACTGTTTCTCAGTCTATTGGTCCTTGAGTTGATGCATCTGTAGCGCCTGCCAGAGGGCAACAGGTCGAACAGGTGTGAGTTTGGGTGGGTATTGTCTTTGACGATGTTGAGAGCCCTTCTGAGGCACCGGGCGGTGTAGATGTCCGACAGCGAGGGGAGAGGGCAGCCAATAATCCTTTGCGCTGTTTTGACTGTCCTCTGGAGCCTCACTCTGTCCGCCTCAGTGCAGCCGCTGTACCAGGTGGAGACACAGTACGTCAGCAGGCTCTCGATGGACGAGTGGTAGAAGGCCAGCAGCAGCTTCCTGTCCAGGTTGAATTTCCTGAGGACTCTCAGGAAGTGCAGACGTTGGCGGACCTTCTTTACCACTGCTGTGGTGTTGTGACTCCAAGAAAGGTCATCGGAGATCTGTACTCCCAGGAACTTGAACGTGTGGACCCTCTCCACACACACGCCTTCGATGCAGAGGGGGGGCGGCAGCGTCTTGTTCCTCCTGAAGTCGACGACAATCTCCTTTGTTTTAGCAGAGTTAAGGTGCAGTCTGTTGTCCTTGCACCAAGTTGTCAGTCTCCCTACCTCCTCTCTGTAGGCTGTCTCGTCACCTTCCGAGATCAGACCGACCACTGTCGTGTCGTCAGCAAACTTGACGATGGTGTTGTTGCCGTGGGCCGGGCTGCAGTCGTAGGTGTAGAGGGCGTACAGGAGAGGGCTCAGCACGCATCCTTGGGGGGAACCGGTGCTCAGCATGAGGGTGGAGGACGTGTAGGGGCCGAGCAACACAGTCTGGGGTCTGTTGGTCAGAAAGTCCTTAATCCAGATGCGTGTGAGGGCAGGGAGGCCGAGAGTGTCCAGTTTGGCGACGAGGATGTCTGGGATGATCGTGTTGAATGCCGAGCTGTAGTCCACCAAGAGCATCCTTGCATAGCTCCGCTGTTGTTCCAGGTGGCCCAGCACAACATGCAGAGCAGCCCTGGTTGAGTGTTTCACCTCGCTTTTTGTAAATTTTATGGAGTACAGTGAACCCTCGGTTATCGCGGTTAATGGGGACCGAGACCACCCGCGAAAACTGAAAATCCGCGAAGTAGCGGCGCACCTTCAAAAATGCTTAAAAAAAAATACAATATATATAATAAATATATAAATATATATATATATATATATATATATATATATATATATATATATATATATATATATATATATATATATACGGGGAGAGAGAGAGTGAAATTCATGTTATAACAAAAAAAACAAATTATTATTAAAACGTATTATTTTTTTATTCCCCAGCCATTCTTTTTGTATTTATTTAATTACTCAGACTTTTACCTGCTGGTACGCCGTCTGGTGTGCCCTGTGAAATGAAAGGTGCCATTCTTTTATTTATTTATTTATTTATTCATTTATTCATTCATAACTGACAGCTTCGCGCTCCGCTCGTGCCCGGGCGGAAGAGGTGCTCCAATTCGGCTTAACTGTGACACACGCCCACCCTCCTCCCCCGGAGCTTCCATTCGGTTAAACTTAGGGGCCGCTTGGCACCGCCCGTGCCCGGGAAAGGTGCTCCTCTTCGGCTTACTGTGTCGCGAGCATGCCCTCCTCCTCCGGAGCTTCCATTCGGTTAAACTTAGGGGCCGCTTGGAACCGCCCGTGCCCGGGGAAGGTGCTCCTCTTCGGCTTACTGTGACGCGAGCATGCCCTCCTCCTCCGGAGCTTCCATTCGGTTAAACTTAGGGGCCGCTTGGCACCGCCCGCGCCCGGGGAAGGTGCTCCTCTACGGCTTAACTGCCACGCACGCCGGCCGGAGCTCTGGTACGGTCCGAACCGCGCGAAACGTCGCCACCGATCGTGTCCGGGGGAACGTGCTCTTCTTCGTCCACTCTTCTCTTCGCCCACGCTCTTCTTCGGCGCACGCCGGCCGTCTAACCGCTCCAGCGCCCCGTCGTGCCGCTCGGCGAAACTACAATGCCCCCGAATATTTTTTATACCCGCGAAGCACTGAACCCGCGAAAGGTGAACCGCGAAGTAGCGAGGGTTCACTGTATGTATAAGACCAAGACCTACAAAAAAGTCTCTTGGAGCAATGAGCTCGGTTTTACAGGAAGTCGGCCATTTTGAATTTATTAAAAGGGGGCGGGTCACCACAATGGACTTTGTGTAGAAATAATTATTGGGGCCCGAGCCGCGACCGCGGCGAGGTCCCTATTGTTTATGTAGAAATTATTATTAGGGCCCGAGCAGCGACCGCTACGAGGTCCCCATTGTTTTTGTGGAAATTTTTATTATTATTATTATTATTAGGGCCCGAGCAGTGACCGCTGCGAGGTCCCTATTGTTTTTCTAGAAATTGTTATTAGGGCCCGAGCTACGACGGCTGCGAGGTCCCTATTGTTTTTGTAGAAAATATTATTACTTTTATTATTATTATTATTATTATTATTAGGGCCTGAGCAGCGACCGCTGCGAAGTCCCTGTTGTTTTTGTAGAAATTATTATTATTATTATTTTTCCGATTGTACGATTGCATTTTTGACCCCCGAAACATGCACAAAAACTCACCAAACTTGGCAGTCTCATCGGGCATGGCGAGAAATTTGATATTTTAACGTCTAATATGTACAGGAAGTGAGTTATGAATTTTTGAAAGTCCGACTTTTGCCCTTTTTTGCATGTTTACAGGGGTCATTCTTTTGCACCCTGATCCTAAAGGCTTCATCTGATTGCCTTAAAATTCTGTCTGTAGCATCTTAAGACCTGGGACAAACACTGGGGCTAAAATCTTTTGTTTCCGAAATACTATATGACGGGGGCGGGGCTTCAAAGTTTTCACTTAAGATTTCCTTCGCCGCAATGGACAAAATGCTTAATAACTCTCCTGCACATGCTGCTAAAAATCCAAAACTTCACATATACATAAAGAGTCGGTACCTGAAGACATCTATATGTTTATATTCTGTTATACACCTTGCGCCAATCAATATCATTTTTTACATTTTGACGTACTGCACGGTGCCCTTTTAACGAATCCGATTGAAAATTGGCTAGAAAAGACTCAAGACATTGATCTTACTCTATCCCTATTTTTGTGACTTTCCTTCGAAGGGCGTGGCTATTGCGGTGCCGCAGAGTCTGATTATTCTCCGTGGCAACAAAAGTTCCTGCAAAATGATTCAGATGATCCATCTTCTCGAAATTTTTCACATTTGAGGATATTCAGGCCCTGAAGACGGCTGCCAACTTATTTTTGATCGCAGTGGTAGCGCCACCAACTGGTTAAAACAAATACAAATTATTTTCGTTGATGTTTTTCTCCGGGCAGGTTAACAAAATCTACCTTATATTTGCTCGGATGAGTGTTTAGGCCTTGAGGATGTCACAATACGAAAGTCTTTCGCCTTCTTCAGAGTGTCACATGATGGTGTCTTGTGACCCGTCTTTATCAGCTGATGTTCCATGAGGGCGTGACTTACCTGTCACAAGAATGAAGGCAAGTCACGCCCCCCGCTGTCCGTTCACTCCGCCAAGATGCTGCTCCAGGTGGTAGAGAGGATGAAGGCTCCCTTGTCTCTGTTCATGGTTTTTATGCCTCGCTTGCAGATCTCAATGGCCTCTCTGATCCAGCGCTGTTGTTTGTTCTCTTCGGTGCGGATGACCCTGCCCTTCTCCCGGTCCATGATGTGGTTTTCCCTTTTGCAGTGGTCAGTGATTGCTGATTTGTAATGTTCATGTTGTGCTTGTTCTTTTACTGCTATGATTTTTCATTTTTTTGACAGGTAATTCACACCCTCATGGAACATCAGCTGATAAAGACGGGTCTCAAGACACCATCATGCGACACTCTGAAGAAGGTGAAAGACTCGCCGAAACATGTCAGGTAAAAAATTTACCTAAAACATAATTGTCTGCTTTTAATGAATCTGTCAAATATCAATAATAAGAAGACAAAATGAACCTAATACAAATAAATGAATGCTTAATAACTCCCCTGCACATGCTCCTAAAAATCCAAACCTTCACCTGTAAATAAAATGTCCCGACCTGAAGACATCTTAATGTTATTATTTTGTTATACACACAGCGCCGCCAAGTGGAATAAAAAATTTGTTTTTATTTTAATTTTCACGTACTGCACGGTGCCCTTTTGACGAATCCGACTGAAAATTAGTCAGAAAAGACTCAAGACAATGATCTTACTCTCTGCCGAGTTTTGTGACGTTTTGGCAAAAGGCGTGGCTATTACGGTGCTGAAAAGTCCGATTGTACTTTGTGGCAACAAAAGCTCCGGCAACATGACTGAGATGATCCTATCTTCTCGAAGTTGTACACATTTGAGGATACTTCAACCCTGAAGACATCTACCAACTTATTTTTCATCGTAGTAGTAGCGCCACCAACTGGTAAAAGCTAATACAAGTTATTTTCTTGGATGTTTTTCTCCGTGCAACTCAACAAGGTCGCCCTCATATATGCTCGGAGGACTGTTTCGTCCATGAGGATGTCACAATACGAAATTCATCCTTTTTCGTGAAAAGTTGTGGGAGTGGCATTGCACTGTCCGGCAATAAAACAACGCTGATTATGAGGTTCTAAATATGAAGGACAACTCGTGAAACTTGACACACACATCAGGCAGAGCAAATTTATCAATATTTTATACGTTAGTTGTGCAGCTTTTTTTAAATGGCTCGCCATGGCCCTCGAGAAATGTTCAAAAAAGCAGCCCTGGTTGAGTGTTTCACCTCGCTTTTTGTAAATTTTATGGAGTACAGTGAACCCTCGGTTGTCGCGGTTAATGGGGACCGAGACCACCCGCGGAAACTGAAAATCCGCGAAGTAGCGGCGCACCTTCAAAAATGCTT
This sequence comes from Idiotropiscis lumnitzeri, assembly GCF_059441095.1. Lineage (NCBI taxonomy): Eukaryota > Metazoa > Chordata > Actinopteri > Syngnathiformes > Syngnathidae > Idiotropiscis > Idiotropiscis lumnitzeri. Next base: position 400,894 of record NW_028283649.1, read on the forward strand.
AAAAAAAAATACAATATATATAATAAATATATATATATATATAGATATATATATAGATATATATATATATATATATACAGAGAGAGAGAGAGAGTGAAATTCATGTTATAACAAAAAAAACAAATTATTATTAAAACGTATTATTTTTTTATTCCCCAGCCATTCTTTTTGTATTTATTTAATTACTCAGACTTTTACCTGCTGGTACGCCGTCTGGTGTGCCCTGTGAAATGAAATGTGCCATTCTTTATTTATTTATTCATTTATTCATTCATAACTGACAGCTTCGCGCTCCGCTCGTGCCCGGGCGGAAGAGGTGCTCCAATTCGGCTTAACTGTGACACACGCCCACCCTCCTCCCCCGGAGCTTCCATTCGGTTAAACTTAGGGGCCGCTTGGCACCGCCCGTGCCCGGGGAAGGTGCTCCTCTTCGGCTTACTGTGACGCGAGCATGCCCGCCTCCTCCGGAGCTTCCATTCGGTTAAACTTAGGGGCCGCTTGGAACCGCCCGTGCCCGGCGAAGGTGCTCCTCTTCGGCTTACTGTAACGCGAGCATGCCCTCCTCCTCCGGAGCTTCCATTTGGTTAAACTTAGGGGCCGCTTGGAACCGCCCGTGCCCGGGGAAGGTGCTCCTCTTCGGCTTACTGTGACGCGAGCATGCCCTCCTCCTCCGGAGCTTCCATTCGGTTAAACTTAGGGGCCGCTTGGCACCGCCCGTGCCCGGGGAAGGTGCTCCTCTACGGCTTAACTGCCACGCACGCCGGCCGGAGCTCTGGTACGGTCCGAACCGCGCGAAACGTCGCCACCGATCGTGTCCGGGGGAACGTGCTCTTCTTCGTCCACTCTCCTCTTCGCCCACGCTCTTCTTCGGCGCACGCCGGCCGTCTAACCGCTCCAGCGCCCGTCGTGCCGCTCGGCGAAACTACAATGCCCCCGAATATTTTTTATACCCGCGAAGCACTGAACCCGCGAAAGGTGAACCGCGAAGTAGCGAGGGTTCACTGTATGTATAAGACCAAGACCTACAAAAAAGTCTCTTGGAGCAATGAGCTAGGTTTTACAGGAAGTCGGCCATTTTGAATTTACTTAAAAGGGGCGGGTCACCACAATGGACTTTGTGTAGAAATTATTATTGGGGCCCGAGCAGCGACCGCGGCGAGGTCCCTATTGTTTATGTAGAAATTATTATTAGGGCCCGAGCAGCGACCGCTACGAGGTCCCCATTGTTTTTGTGGAAATTATTATTATTATTATTATTCGGGCCCGAGCAGTGACCGCTGCGAGGTCCCTATTGTTTTTCTAGAAATTGTTATTAGGGCCCGAGCTGCGACGGCTGCGAGGTCCCTATTGTTTTTGTAGAAAATATTAATACTTTTATTATTATTATTATTATTAGGGCCTGAGCAGCGACCGCTGCGAAGTCCCTGTTGTTTTTGTAGAAATTATTATTATTATTATTTTTCCGATTGTTCGATTGCATTTTTGACCCCCGAAACATGCACAAAAATTCACCAAACTTGGCAGTCTCATCGGGCATGGCGAAAAATTTGATATTTTAACGTCTAATATGAACAGGAAGTGAGTTATGAATTTTTGAAAGTCCGACTTTTGCCCTTTTTTGCATGTTTACAGGGGTCATTCTTTTGCACCCTGATCCTAAAGGCTTCATCTGATTGCCTTAAAATTCTGTCTGTAGCATCTTAAGACCTGGGACAAACACTGGGGCTAAAATTTTTTGTTTCCGAAATACTATATGACGGGGGCGGGGCTTCGAAGTTTTCACTTAAGATTTCCTTCGCCGCAATGGACAAAATGCTTAATAACTCTCTTGCACATGCTGCTAAAAATCCAAAACTTCACATGTACATCAAGAGTCGGTACCTGAAGACATCTATATGTTTATATTCTGTTATACACCTTGCGCCAATCAATATCATTTTTTACATTTTGACGTCCTGCACGGTGCCCTTTTAACGAATCCGATTGAAAATTGGCTAGAAAAGACTCAAGACATTGATCTTACTCTATCCCTATTTTTGTGACTTTCCTTCGAAGGGCGTGGCTATTACGGTGCCGCAGAGTCTGATTATTCTCCGTGGCAACAAAAGTTCCTGCAAAATGATTCAGATGATCCATCTTCTCGAAATTTTTCACATTTGAGGATATTCAGGCCCTGAAGACGGCTGCCAACTTATTTTTGATCGGATGAGTGTTTAGGCCTTGAGGATGTCACAATACGAAAGTCTTTCGCCTTCTTCAGAGTGTCACATGATGGTGTCTTGTGGCCCGTCTTTATCAGCTGATGTTCCATGAGGGCGTGACTTACCTGTCACAAGAATGAAGGCAAGTCACGCCCCCCGCTGTCCGTTCACTCCGCCAAGATGCTGCTCCAGGTGGTAGAGAGGATGAAGGCTCCCTTGTCTCTGTTCATGGTTTTTATGCCTCGCTTGCAGATCTCAATGGCCTCTCTGATCCAGCGCTGTTGTTTGTTCTCTTCGGTGCGGATGACCCTGCCCTTCTCCCGGTCCATGATGTGGTTTTCCCTTTTGCAGTGGTCAGTGATTGCTGATTTGTAATGTTCATGTTGTGCTTGTTCTTTTACTGCTCTGATTTTTCATTTTTTTGACAGGTAAGTCACACCCTCATGGAACATCAGCTGATAAAGACGGGTCTCAAGACACCATCATGCGACACTCTGAAGAAGGCGAAAGACTCGCCGAAACATGTCAGGTAAAAAATTAACCTAAAACATAATTGTCTGCTTTTAATGAGTCAGTCAAATATCAATAATAAGAAGACAAAATGAACCTAATACAAATAAATGAATGCTTAATAACGCCCCTGCACATGCTCCTAAAAATCCAAACCTTCACCTGTAAATAAAACGTCCCGACCTGAAGACATCTTAATGTTATTATTTTGTTATACACACAGCGCCGCCAAGTGGAATCAAAAATTTGTTTTTATTTTAATTTTCACGTACTGCACGGTGCCCTTTTGACGAATCCGACTGAAAATTAGTCAGAAAAGACTCAAGACAATGATCTTACTCTGTGCCGAATTTTGTGACGTTTTGGCAAAAGGCGTGGCTATTACGGTGCTGAAAAATCCGATTGTACTTTGTGGCAACAAAAGCTCCGGCAACATGACTCAGATGATCCTATCTTCTCGAAGTTGTACACATTTGAGGATACTTCAGCCCTGAAGACATCTACCAACTTATTTTTCATCGTAGTAGTAGCGCCACCAACTGGTAAAAGCTAATACAAGTTATTTTCTTGGATGTTTTTCTCCGTGCAACTCAACAAGGTCGCCCTCATATATGCTCGGATGACTGTTTCGGCCATGAGGATGTCACAATACGAAATTCATCCTTTTTCGTGAAAAGTTGTGGGAGTGGCATTGCACTGTTCGGCAATAAAACAACGCTGATTATGAGGTTCTAAATATGAACGACAACTCGTGAAACTTTACACACACATCAGGCAGAGCAAATTTATCAATATTTTATACGTTAGTTGTGCAGCTTTTTTGAAATGGCTCGCCATGGCCCTCGAGAAAAGTTAAAAAAAGAATAGAATAGAAATAGAAATCCCTTTATTGTCATTGTACTCAAGTGTGCAACGAGATTAGAGGGCTCCCCTCTCCAGTGCAATACAACAATAATACAGACAATATATAAATTAGATAAATAAATACGACAGTGCAATGGAATTCAGTACTGAATAGGGCATATAGAAACACATCACAATGCTGTTTTGCAAGGTTAGGGTGGTCTCGTGTGTGTGTGAGAGTTCAGTATGGAGATGGCTCTCGGAAAGAAACTGTTTCTCAGTCTATTGGTCCTTGATTTGATGCATCTGTAGCGCCTGCCAGAGGGCAACAGGTCGAACAGGTGTGAGTTTGGGTGGGTATTGTCTTTGACGATGTTGAGAGCCCTTCTGAGGCACCGGGCGGTGTAGATGTCCGACAGCGAGGGGAGAGGGCAGCCAATAATCCTTTGCGCTGTTTTGACTGTCCTCTGGAGCCTCACTCTGTCCGCCTCAGTGCAGCCGCTGTACCAGGTGGAGACACAGTACGTCAGCAGGCTCTCGATGGACGAGTGGTAGAAGGCCAGCAGCAGCTTCCTGTCCAGGTTGAATTTCCTGAGGACTCTCAGGAAGTGCAGACGTTGGCGGACCTTCTTTACCACTGCTGTGGTGTTGTGACTCCAAGAAAGGTCATCGGAGATCTGTACTCCCAGGAACTTGAACGTGTGGACCCTCTCCACACACACGCCTTCGATGCAGAGGGGGGGCGGCAGCGTCTTGTTCCTCCTGAAGTCGACGACAATCTCCTTTGTTTTAGCAGAGTTAAGGTGCAGTCTGTTGTCCTTGCACCAAGTTGTCAGTCTCCCTACCTCCTCTCTATAGGCTGTCTCGTCACCTTCCGAGATCAGACCGACCACTGTCGTGTCGTCAGCAAACTTGACGATGGTGTTGTTGCCGTGGGCCGGGCTGCAGTCGTAGGTGTAGAGGGCGTACAGGAGAGGGCTCAGCACGCATCCTTGGGGGGAACCGGTGCTCAGCATGAGGGTGGAGGACGTGTAGGGGCCGAGCAACACAGTCTGGGGTCTGTTGGTCAGAAAGTCCTTAATCCAGATGCGTGTGAGGGCAGGGAGGCCGAGAGTGTCCAGTTTGGCGACGAGGATGTCTGGGATGATCGTGTTGAATGCCGAGCTGAAGTCCACAAAGAGCATCCTTGCATAGCTCCGCTGTTGTTCCAGGTGGCCCAGCACAACATGCAGAGCAGCCCTGGTTGAGTGTTTCACCTCGCTTTTTGTAAATTTTATGGAGTACAGTGAACCCTCGGTTATCGCGGTTAATGGGGACCGAGACCACCCGCGAAAACTGAAAATCCGCGAAGTAGCGGCGCACCTTCAAAAATGCTTAAAAAAAAATACAATATATATAATAAATATATAAATATATATATATATATATATATACGGGGAGAGAGAGAGTGAAATTCATGTTATAACAAAAAAAACAAATTATTATTAAAACGTATTATTTTTTTATTCCCAAGCCATTCTTTTTGTATTTATTTAATTACTCAGACTTTTACCTGCTGGTACGCCGTCTGGTGTGCCCTGTGAAATGAAAGGTGCCATTCTTTATTTATTTATTTATTTATTCATTTATTCATTCATAACTGACAGCTTCGCGCTCCGCTCGTGCCCGGGCGGAAGAGGTGCTCCAATTCGGCTTAACTGTGACACACGCCCACCCTCCTCCCCCGGAGCTTCCATTCGGTTAAACTTAGGGGCCGCTTGGCACCGCCCGTGCCCGGGGAAGGTGCTCCTCTTCGGCTTACTGTGTCGCGAGCATGCCCTCCTCCTCCGGAGCTTCCATTCGGTTAAACTTAGGGGCCGCTTGGAACCGCCCGTGCCCGGGGAAGGTGCTCCTCTTCGGCTTACTGTGACGCGAGCATGCCCTCCTCCTCCGGAGCTTCCATTCGGTTAAACTTAGGGGCCGCTTGGCACCGCCCGTGCCCGGGGAAGGTGCTCCTCTACGGCTTAACTGCCACGCACGCCGGCCGGAGCTCTGGTACGGTCCGAACCGCGCGAAACGTCGCCACCGATCGTGTCCGGGGGAACGTGCTCTTCTTCGTCCACTCTTCTCTTCGCCCACGCTCTTCTTCGGCGCACGCCGGCCGTCTAACCGCTCCAGCGCCCCGTCGTGCCGCTCGGCGAAACTACAATGCCCCCGAATATTTTTTATACCCGCGAAGCACTGAACCCGCGAAAGGTGAACCGCGAAGTAGCGAGGGTTCACTGTATGTATAAGACCAAGACCTACAAAAAAGTCTCTTGGAGCAATGAGCTAGGTTTTACAGGAAGTCGGCCATTTTGAATTTATTAAAAGGGGGCGGGTCACCACAATGGACTTTGTGTAGAAATTATTATTGGGGCCCGAGCCGCGACTGCGGCGAGGTCCCTATTGTTTATGTAGAAATTATTATTAGGGCCCGAGCAGCGACCGCTACGAGGTCCCCATTGTTTTTGTGGAAATTTTTATTATTATTATTATTATTAGGGCCCGAGCAGTGACCGCTGCGAGGTCCCTATTGTTTTTCTAGAAATTGTTATTAGGGCCCGAGCTACGACGGCTGCGAGGTCCCTATTGTTTTTGTAGAAAATATTATTACTTTTATTATTATTATTATTATTATTATTAGGGCCTGAGCAGCGACCGCTGCGAAGTCCCTGTTGTTTTTGTAGAAATTATTATTATTATTATTTTTCCGATTGTACGATTGCATTTTTGACCCCCGAAACATGCACAAAAACTCACCAAACTTGGCAGTCTCATCGGGCATGGCGAGAAATTTGATATTTTAACGTCTAATATGAACAGGAAGTGAGTTATGAATTTTTGAAAGTCCGACTTTTGCCCTTTTTTGCATGTTTACAGGGGTCATTCTTTTGCACCCTGATCCTAAAGGCTTCATCTGATTGCCTTAAAATTCTGTCTGTAGCATCTTAAGACCTGGGACAAACACTGGGGCTAAAATCTTTTGTTTCCGAAATACTATATGACGGGGGCGGGGCTTCAAAGTTTTCACTTAAGATTTCCTTCGCCGCAATGGACAAAATGCTTAATAACTCTCCTGCACATGCTGCTAAAAATCCAAAACTTCACATATACATAAAGAGTCGGTACCTGAAGACATCTATATGTTTATATTCTGTTATACACCTTGCGCCAATCAATATCATTTTTTACATTTTGACGTACTGCACGGTGCCCTTTTAACGAATCCGATTGAAAATTGGCTAGAAAAGACTCAAGACATTGATCTTACTCTATCCCTATTTTTGTGACTTTCCTTCGAAGGGCGTGGCTATTGCGGTGCCGCAGAGTCTGATTATTCTCCGTGGCAACAAAAGTTCCTGCAAAATGATTCAGATGATCCACCTTCTCGAAATTTTTCACATTTGAGGATATTCAGGCCCTGAAGACGGCTGCCAACTTATTTTTGATCGCAGTGGTAGCGCCACCAACTGGTTAAAACAAATACAAATTATTTTCGTTGATGTTTTTCTCCGGGCAGGTTAACAAAATCTACCTTATATTTGCTCGGATGAGTGTTTAGGCCTTGAGGATGTCACAATACGAAAGTCTTTCGCCTTCTTCAGAGTTTCACATGATGGTGTCTTGTGACCCGTCTTTATCAGCTGATGTTCCATGAGGGCGTGACTTACCTGTCACAAGAATGAAGGCAAGTCACGCCCCCCGCTGTCCGTTCACTCCGCCAAGATGCTGCTCCAGGTGGTAGAGAGGATGAAGGCTCCCTTGTCTCTGTTCATGGTTTTTATGCCTCGCTTGCAGATCTCAATGGCCTCTCTGATCCAGCGCTGTTGTTTGTTCTCTTCGGTGCGGATGACCCTGCCCTTCTCCCGGTCCATGATGTGGTTTTCCCTTTTGCAGTGGTCAGTGATTGCTGATTTGTAATGTTCATGTTGTGCTTGTTCTTTTACTGCTATGATTTTTCATTTTTTTGACAGGTAAGTCACACCCTCATGGAACATCAGCTGATAAAGACGGGTCTCAAGACACCATCATGCGACACTCTGAAGAAGGCGAAAGACTCGCCGAAACATGTCAGGTAAAAAATTAACCTAAAACATAATTGTCTGCTTTTAATGAATCAGTCAAATATCAATAATAAGAAGACAAAATGAACCTAATACAAATAAATGAATGCTTAATAACGCCCCTGCACATGCTCCTAAAAATCCAAACCTTCACCTGTAAATAAAACGTCCCGACCTGAAGACATCTTAATGTTATTATTTTGTTATACACACAGCGCCGCCAAGTGGAATCAAAAATTTGTTTTTATTTTAATTTTCACGTACTGCACGGTGCCCTTTTGACGAATCCGACTGAAAATTAGTCAGAAAAGACTCAAGACAATGATCTTACTCTGTGCCGAATTTTGTGACGTTTTGGCAAAAGGCGTGGCTATTACGGTGCTGAAAAATCCGATTGTACTTTGTGGCAACAAAAGCTCCGGCAACATGACTCAGATGATCCTATCTTCTCGAAGTTGTACACATTTGAGGATACTTCAGCCCTGAAGACATCTACCAACTTATTTTTCATCGTAGTAGTAGCGCCACCAACTGGTAAAAGCTAATACAAGTTATTTTCTTGGATGTTTTTCTCCGTGCAACTCAACAAGGTCGCCCTCATATATGCTCGGATGACTGTTTCGGCCATGAGGATGTCACAATACGAAATTCATCCTTTTTCGTGAAAAGTTGTGGGAGTGGCATTGCACTGTTCGGCAATAAAACAACGCTGATTATGAGGTTCTAAATATGAACGACAACTCGTGAAACTTTACACACACATCAGGCAGAGCAAATTTATCAATATTTTATACGTTAGTTGTGCAGCTTTTTTGAAATGGCTCGCCATGGCCCTCGAGAAAAGTTAAAAAAAGAATAGAATAGAAATAGAAATCCCTTTATTGTCATTGTACTCAAGTGTGCAACGAGATTAGAGGGCTCCCCTCTCCAGTGCAATACAACAATAATACAGACAATATATAAATTAGATAAATAAATACGACAGTGCAATGGAATTCAGTACTGAATAGGGCATATAGAAACACATCACAATGCTGTTTTGCAAGGTTAGGGTGGTCTCGTGTGTGTGTGAGAGTTCAGTATGGAGATGGCTCTCGGAAAGAAACTGTTTCTCAGTCTATTGGTCCTTGATTTGATGCATCTGTAGCGCCTGCCAGAGGGCAACAGGTCGAACAGGTGTGAGTTTGGGTGGGTATTGTCTTTGACGATGTTGAGAGCCCTTCTGAGGCACCGGGCGGTGTAGATGTCCGACAGCGAGGGGAGAGGGCAGCCAATAATCCTTTGCGCTGTTTTGACTGTCCTCTGGAGCCTCACTCTGTCCGCCTCAGTGCAGCCGCTGTACCAGGTGGAGACACAGTACGTCAGCAGGCTCTCGATGGACGAGTGGTAGAAGGCCAGCAGCAGCTTCCTGTCCAGGTTGAATTTCCTGAGGACTCTCAGGAAGTGCAGACGTTGGCGGACCTTCTTTACCACTGCTGTGGTGTTGTGACTCCAAGAAAGGTCATCGGAGATCTGTACTCCCAGGAACTTGAACGTGTGGACCCTCTCCACACACACGCCTTCGATGCAGAGGGGGGGCGGCAGCGTCTTGTTCCTCCTGAAGTCGACGACAATCTCCTTTGTTTTAGCAGAGTTAAGGTGCAGTCTGTTGTCCTTGCACCAAGTTGTCAGTCTCCCTACCTCCTCTCTATAGGCTGTCTCGTCACCTTCCGAGATCAGACCGACCACTGTCGTGTCGTCAGCAAACTTGACGATGGTGTTGTTGCCGTGGGCCGGGCTGCAGTCGTAGGTGTAGAGGGCGTACAGGAGAGGGCTCAGCACGCATCCTTGGGGGGAACCGGTGCTCAGCATGAGGGTGGAGGACGTGTAGGGGCCGAGCAACACAGTCTGGGGTCTGTTGGTCAGAAAGTCCTTAATCCAGATGCGTGTGAGGGCAGGGAGGCCGAGAGTGTCCAGTTTGGCGACGAGGATGTCTGGGATGATCGTGTTGAATGCCGAGCTGTAGTCCACAAAGAGCATCCTTGCATAGCTCCGCTGTTGTTCCAGGTGGCACAGCACAACATGCAGAGCAGCCCTGGTTGAGTGTTTCACCTCGCTTTTTGTAAATTTTATGGAGTACAGTGAACCCTCGGTTATCGCGGTTAATGGGGACCGAGACCACCCGCGAAAACTGAAAATCCGCGAAGTAGCGGCGCACCTTCAAAAATGCTTAAAAAAAAAATACAATATATATAATAAATATATAAATATATATATATATATATATATATATATATATATATATATATATATATATACGGGGAGAGAGAGAGTGAAATTCATGTTATAACAAAAAAAACAAATTATTATTAAAACGTATTATTTTTTTATTCCCCAGCCATTCTTTTTGTATTTATTTAATTACTCAGACTTTTACCTGCTGGTACGCCGTCTGGTGTGCCCTGTGAAATGAAATGTGCCATTCTTTATTTATTTATTTATTTATTCATTTATTCATTCATAACTGACAGCTTCGCGCTCCGCTCGTGCCCGGGCGGAAGAGGTGCTCCAATTCGGCTTAACTGTGACACACGCCCACCCTCCTCCCCCGGAGCTTCCATTCGGTTAAACTTAGGGGCCGCTTGGCACCGCCCGTGCCCGGGGAAGGTGCTCCTCTTCGGCTTACTGTGACGCGAGCATGCCCGCCTCCTCCGGAGCTTCCATTCGGTTAAACTTAGGGGCCGCTTGGAACCGCCCGTGCCCGGCGAAGGTGCTCCTCTTCGGCTTACTGTAACGCGAGCATGCCCTCCTCCTCCGGAGCTTCCATTTGGTTAAACTTAGGGGCCGCTTGGAACCGCCCGTGCCCGGGGAAGGTGCTCCTCTTCGGCTTACTGTGACGCGAGCATGCCCTCCTCCTCCGGAGCTTCCATTCGGTTAAACTTAGGGGCCGCTTGGCACCGCCCGTGCCCGGGGAAGGTGCTCCTCTACGGCTTAACTGCCACGCACGCCGGCCGGAGCTCTGGTACGGTCCGAACCGCGCGAAACGTCGCCACCGATCGTGTCCGGGGGAACGTGCTCTTCTTCGTCCACTCTCCTCTTCGCCCACGCTCTTCTTCGGCGCACGCCGGCCGTCTAACCGCTCCAGCGCCCGTCGTGCCGCTCGGCGAAACTACAATGCCCCCGAATATTTTTTATACCCGCGAAGCACTGAACCCGCGAAAGGTGAACCGCGAAGTAGCGAGGGTTCACTGTATGTATAAGACCAAGACCTACAAAAAAGTCTCTTGGAGCAATGAGCTAGGTTTTACAGGAAGTCGGCCATTTTGAATTTACTTAAAAGGGGCGGGTCACCACAATGGACTTTGTGTAGAAATTATTATTGGGGCCCGAGCAGCGACCGCGGCGAGGTCCCTATTGTTTATGTAGAAATTATTATTAGGGCCCGAGCAGCGACCGCTACGAGGTCCCCATTGTTTTTGTGGAAATTATTATTATTATTATTATTAGGGCCCGAGCAGTGACCGCTGCGAGGTCCCTATTGTTTTTCTAGAAATTGTTATTAGGGCCCGAGCTGCGACGGCTGCGAGGTCCCTATTGTTTTTGTAGAAAATATTAATACTTTTATTATTATTATTATTATTAGGGCCTGAGCAGCGACCGCTGCGAAGTCCCTGTTGTTTTTGTAGAAATTATTATTATTATTATTTTTCCGATTGTTCGATTGCATTTTTGACCCCCGAAACATGCACAAAAATTCACCAAACTTGGCAGTCTCATCGGGCATGGCGAAAAATTTGATATTTTAACGTCTAATATGAACAGGAAGTGAGTTATGAATTTTTGAAAGTCCGACTTTTGCCCTTTTTTGCATGTTTACAGGGGTCATTCTTTTGCACCCTGATCCTAAAGGCTTCATCTGATTGCCTTAAAATTCTGTCTGTAGCATCTTAAGACCTGGGACAAACACTGGGGCTAAAATTTTTTGTTTCCGAAATACTATATGACGGGGGCGGGGCTTCGAAGTTTTCACTTAAGATTTCCTTCGCCGCAATGGACAAAATGCTTAATAACTCTCTTGCACATGCTGCTAAAAATCCAAAACTTCACATGTACATCAAGAGTCGGTACCTGAAGACATCTATATGTTTATATTCTGTTATACACCTTGCGCCAATCAATATCATTTTTTACATTTTGACGTCCTGCACGGTGCCCTTTTAACGAATCCGATTGAAAATTGGCTAGAAAAGACTCAAGACATTGATCTTACTCTATCCCTATTTTTGTGACTTTCCTTCGAAGGGCGTGGCTATTACGGTGCCGCAGAGTCTGATTATTCTCCGTGGCAACAAAAGTTCCTGCAAAATGATTCAGATGATCCATCTTCTCGAAATTTTTCACATTTGAGGATATTCAGGCCCTGAAGACGGCTGCCAACTTATTTTTGATCGGATGAGTGTTTCGGCCTTGAGGATGTCACAATACAAAAGTCTTTCGCCTTCTTCAGAGTGTCACATGATGGTGTCTTGTGGCCCGTCTTTATCAGCTGATGTTCCATGAGGGCGTGACTTACCTGTCACAAGAATGAAGGCAAGTCACGCCCCCCGCTGTCCGTTCACTCCGCCAAGATGCTGCTCCAGGTGGTAGAGAGGATGAAGGCTCCCTTGTCTCTGTTCATGGTTTTTATGCCTCGCTTGCAGATCTCAATGGCCTCTCTGATCCAGCGCTGTTGTTTGTTCTCTTCGGTGCGGATGACCCTGCCCTTCTCCCGGTCCATGATGTGGTTTTCCCTTTTGCAGTGGTCAGTGATTGCTGATTTGTAATGTTCATGTTGTGCTTGTTCTTTTACTGCTCTGATTTTTCATTTTTTTGACAGGTAAGTCACACCCTCATGGAACATCAGCTGATAAAGACGGGTCTCAAGACACCATCATGCGACACTCTGAAGAAGGCGAAAGACTCGCCGAAACATGTCAGGTAAAAAATTAACCTAAAACATAATTGTCTGCTTTTAATGAATCAGTCAAATATCAATAATAAGAAGACAAAATGAACCTAATACAAATAAATGAATGCTTAATAACGCCCCTGCACATGCTCCTAAAAATCCAAACCTTCACCTGTAAATAAAACGTCCCGACCTGAAGACATCTTAATGTTATTATTTTGTTATACACACAGCGCCGCCAAGTGGAATCAAAAATTTGTTTTTATTTTAATTTTCACGTACTGCACGGTGCCCTTTTGACGAATCCGACTGAAAATTAGTCAGAAAAGACTCAAGACAATGATCTTACTCTGTGCCGAATTTTGTGACGTTTTGGCAAAAGGCGTGGCTATTACGGTGCTGAAAAATCCGATTGTACTTTGTGGCAACAAAAGCTCCGGCAACATGACTCAGATGATCCTATCTTCTCGAAGTTGTACACATTTGAGGATACTTCAGCCCTGAAGACATCTACCAACTTATTTTTCATCGTAGTAGTAGCGCCACCAACTGGTAAAAGCTAATACAAGTTATTTTCTTGGATGTTTTTCTCCGTGCAACTCAACAAGGTCGCCCTCATATATGCTCGGATGACTGTTTCGGCCATGAGGATGTCACAATACGAAATTCATCCTTTTTCGTGAAAAGTTGTGGGAGTGGCATTGCACTGTTCGGCAATAAAACAACGCTGATTATGAGGTTCTAAATATGAACGACAACTCGTGAAACTTTACACACACATCAGGCAGAGCAAATTTATCAATATTTTATACGTTAGTTGTGCAGCTTTTTTGAAATGGCTCGCCATGGCCCTCGAGAAAAGTTAAAAAAAGAATAGAATAGAAATAGAAATCCCTTTTTTGTCATTGTACTCAAGTGTGCAACGAGATTAGAGGGCTCCCCTCTCCAGTGCAATACAACAATAATACAGACAATATATAAATTAGATAAATAAATACGACAGTGCAATGGAATTCAGTACTGAATAGGGCATATAGAAACACATCACAATGCTGTTTTGCAAGGTTAGGGTGGTCTCGTGTGTGTGTGTGAGAGTTCAGTATGGAGATGGCTCTCGGAAAGAAACTGTTTCTCAGTCTATTGGTCCTTGATTTGATGCATCTGTAGCGCCTGCCAGAGGGCAACAGGTCGAACAGGTGTGAGTTTGGGTGGGTATTGTCTTTGACGATGTTGAGAGCCCTTCTGAGGCACCGGGCGGTGTAGATGTCCGACAGCGAGGGGAGAGGGCAGCCAATAATCCTTTGCGCTGTTTTGACTGTCCTCTGGAGCCTCACTCTGTCCGCCTCAGTGCAGCCGCTGTACCAGGTGGAGACACAGTACGTCAGCAGGCTCTCGATGGACGAGTGGTAGAAGGCCAGCAGCAGCTTCCTGTCCAGGTTGAATTTCCTGAGGACTCTCAGGAAGTGCAGACGTTGGCGGACCTTCTTTACCACTGCTGTGGTGTTGTGACTCCAAGAAAGGTCATCGGAGATCTGTACTCCCAGGAACTTGAACGTGTGGACCCTCTCCACACACACGCCTTCGATGCAGAGGGGGGGCGGCAGCGTCTTGTTCCTCCTGAAGTCGACGACAATCTCCTTTGTTTTAGCAGAGTTAAGGTGCAGTCTGTTGTCCTTGCACCAAGTTGTCAGTCTCCCTACCTCCTCTCTATAGGCTGTCTCGTCACCTTCCGAGATCAGACCGACCACTGTCGTGTCGTCAGCAAACTTGACGATGGTGTTGTTGCCGTGGGCCGGGCTGCAGTCGTAGGTGTAGAGGGCGTACAGGAGAGGGCTCAGCACGCATCCTTGGGGGGAACCGGTGCTCAGCATGAGGGTGGAGGACGTGTAGGGGCCGAGCAACACAGTCTGGGGTCTGTTGGTCAGAAAGTCCTTAATCCAGATGCGTGTGAGGGCAGGGAGGCCGAGAGTGTCCAGTTTGGCGACGAGGATGTCTGGGATGATCGTGTTGAATGCCGAGCTGTAGTCCACAAAGAGCATCCTTGCATAGCTCCGCTGTTGTTCCAGGTGGCCCAGCACAACATGCAGAGCAGCCCTGGTTGAGTGTTTCACCTCGCTTTTTGTAAATTTTATGGAGTACAGTGAACCCTCGGTTATCGCGGTTAATGGGGACCGAGACCACCCGCGAAAACTGAAAATCCGCGAAGTAGCGGCGCACCTTCAAAAATGCTTAAAAAAAAATACAATATATATAATAAATATATAAATATATATATATATATATATATATATATATATATATATGTATATATATACGGGGAGAGAGAGAGTGAAATTCATGTTATAACAAAAAAAACAAATTATTATTAAAACGTATTATTTTTTTATTCCCCAGCCATTCTTTTTGTATTTATTTAATTACTCAGACTTTTACCTGCTGGTACGCCGTCTGGTGTGCCCTGTGAAATGAAAGGTGCCATTCTTTATTTATTTATTTATTTATTCATTTATTCATTCATAACTGACAGCTTCGCGCTCCGCTCGTGCCCGGGCGGAAGAGGTGCTCCAATTCGGCTTAACTGTGACACACGCCCACCCTCCTCCCCCGGAGCTTCCATTCGGTTAAACTTAGGGGCCGCTTGGCACCGCCCGTGCCCGGGGAAGGTGCTCCTCTTCGGCTTACTGTGTCGCGAGCATGCCCTCCTCCTCCGGAGCTTCCATTCGGTTAAACTTAGGGGCCGCTTGGAACCGCCCGTGCCCGGGGAAGGTGCTCCTCTTCGGCTTACTGTGACGCGAGCATGCCCTCCTCCTCCGGAGCTTCCATTCGGTTAAACTTAGGGGCCGCTTGGCACCGCCCGTGCCCGGGGAAGGTGCTCCTCTTCGGCTTAACTGCCACGCACGCCGGCCGGAGCTCTGGTACGGTCCGAACCGCGCGAAACGTCGCCACCGATCGTGTCCGGGGGAACGTGCTCTTCTTCGTCCACTCTTCTCTTCGCCCACGCTCTTCTTCGGCGCACGCCGGCCGTCTAACCGCTCCAGCGCCCCGTCGTGCCGCTCGGCGAAACTACAATGCCCCCGAATATTTTTTATACCCGCGAAGCACTGAACCCGCGAAAGGTGAACCGCGAAGTAGCGAGGGTTCACTGTATGTATAAGACCAAGACCTACAAAAAAGTCTCTTGGAGCAATGAGCTAGGTTTTACAGGAAGTCGGCCATTTTGAATTTATTAAAAGGGGGCGGGTCACCACAATGGACTTTGTGTAGAAATTATTATTGGGGCCCGAGCCGCGACCGCGGCGAGGTCCCTATTGTTTATGTAGAAATTATTATTAGGGCCCGAGCAGCGACCGCTACGAGGTCCCCATTGTTTTTGTGGAAATTTTTATTATTATTATTATTATTAGGGCCCGAGCAGTGACCGCTGCGAGGTCCCTATTGTTTTTCTAGAAATTGTTATTAGGGCCCGAGCTACGACGGCTGCGAGGTCCCTGTTGTTTTTGTAGAAATTATTATTATTATTATTTTTCCGATTGTACGATTGCATTTTTGACCCCCGAAACATGCACAAAAACTCACCAAACTTGGCAGTCTCATCGGGCATGGCGAGAAATTTGATATTTTAACGTCTAATATGAACAGGAAGTGAGTTATGAATTTTTGAAAGTCCGACTTTTGCCCTTTTTTGCATGTTTACAGGGGTCATTCTTTTGCACCCTGATCCTAAAGGCTTCATCTGATTGCCTTAAAATTCTGTCTGTAGCATCTTAAGACCTGGGACAAACACTGGGGCTAAAATCTTTTGTTTCCGAAATACTATATGACGGGGGCGGGGCTTCAAAGTTTTCACTTAAGATTTCCTTCGCCGCAATGGACAAAATGCTTAATAACTCTCCTGCACATGCTGCTAAAAATCCAAAACTTCACATATACATAAAGAGTCGGTACCTGAAGACATCTATATGTTTATATTCTGTTATACACCTTGCGCCAATCAATATCATTTTTTACATTTTGACGTACTGCACGGTGCCCTTTTAACGAATCCGATTGAAAATTGGCTAGAAAAGACTCAAGACATTGATCTTACTCTATCCCTATTTTTGTGACTTTCCTTCGAAGGGCGTGGCTATTGCGGTGCCGCAGAGTCTGATTATTCTCCGTGGCAACAAAAGTTCCTGCAAAATGATTCAGATGATCCATCTTCTCGAAATTTTTCACATTTGAGGATATTCAGGCCCTGAAGACGGCTGCCAACTTATTTTTGATCGCAGTGGTAGCGCCACCAACTGGTTAAAACAAATACAAATTATTTTCGTTGATGTTTTTCTCCGGGCAGGTTAACAAAATCTACCTTATATTTGCTCGGATGAGTGTTTAGGCCTTGAGGATGTCACAATACGAAAGTCTTTCGCCTTCTTCAGAGTGTCACATGATGGTGTCTTGTGACCCGTCTTTATCAGCTGATGTTCCATGAGGGCGTGACTTACCTGTCACAAGAATGAAGGCAAGTCACGCCCCCCGCTGTCCGTTCACTCCGCCAAGATGCTGCTCCAGGTGGTAGAGAGGATGAAGGCTCCCTTGTCTCTGTTCATGGTTTTGATGCCTCGCTTGCAGATCTCAATGGCCTCTCTGATCCAGCGCTGTTGTTTGTTCTCTTCGGTGCGGATGACCCTGCCCTTCTCCCGGTCCATGATGTGGTTTTCCCTTTTGCAGTGGTCAGTGATTGCTGATTTGTAATGTTCATGTTGTGCTTGTTCTTTTACTGCTATGATTTTTCATTTTTTTGACAGGTAATTCACACCCTCATGGAACATCAGCTGATAAAGACGGGTCTCAAGACACCATCATGCGACACTCTGAAGAAGGCGAAAGACTCGCCGAAACATGTCAGGTAAAAAATTTACCTAAAACATAATTGTCTGCTTTTAATGAATCTGTCAAATATCAATAATAAGAAGACAAAATGAACCTAATACAAATAAATGAATGCTTAATAACTCCCCTGCACATGCTCCTAAAAATCCAAACCTTCACCTGTAAATAAAATGTCCCGACCTGAAGACATCTTAATGTTATTATTTTGTTATACACACAGCGCCGCCAAGTGGAATAAAAAATTTGTTTTTATTTTAATTTTCACGTACTGCACGGTGCCCTTTTGACGAATCCGACTGAAAATTAGTCAGAAAAGACTCAAGACAATGATCTTACTCTCTGCCGAGTTTTGTGACGTTTTGGCAAAAGGCGTGGCTATTACGGTGCTGAAAAGTCCGATTGTACTTTGTGGCAACAAAAGCTCCGGCAACGTGACTGAGATGATCCTATCTTCTCGAAGTTGTACACATTTGAGGATACTTCAACCCTGAAGACATCTACCAACTTATTTTTCATCGTAGTAGTAGCGCCACCAACTGGTAAAAGCTAATACAAGTTATTTTCTTGGATGTTTTTCTCCGTGCAACTCAACAAGGTCGCCCTCATATATGCTCGGAGGACTGTTTCGTCCATGAGGATGTCACAATACGAAATTCATCCTTTTTCGTGAAAAGTTGTGGGAGTGGCATTGCACTGTCCGGCAATAAAACAACGCTGATTATGAGGTTCTAAATATGAACGACAACTCGTGAAACTTGACACACACATCAGGCAGAGCAAATTTATCAATATTTTATACGTTAGTTGTGCAGCTTTTTTTAAATGGCTCGCCATGGCCCTCGAGAAATGTTCAAAAAAGCAGCCCTGGTTGAGTGTTTCACCTCGCTTTTTGAAAATTTTATGGAGTACAGTGAACCCTCGGTTGTCGCGGTTAATGGGGACCGAGACCACCCGCGGAAACTGAAAATCCGCGAAGTAGCGGCGCACCTTCAAAAATGCTTAAAAAAAAATACAATATATATAATAAATATATATATATATAGATATATATATAGATATATATTGATATATATATATATATATACAGAGAGAGAGAGAGAGTGAAATTCATGTTATAACAAAAAAAACTAATTATTATTAAAACGTATTATTTTTTTATTCCCCAGCCATTCTTTTTGTATTTATTTAATTACTCCGACTATTACCTGCTGGTACGCCGTCCGGTGTGCCCTGTGAAATGAAAGGTGGCATTCTTTATTTATTTATTTATTTATTCATTTATTCATTCATAACTGACAGCTTCGCGCTCCGTTCGTGCCCGGGCGGAAGAGGTGTTCCAATTCGGCTTAACTGTGACACACGCCCGCCCTCCTCCCCCGGAGCTTCCATTCGGTTAAACTTAGGGGCCGCTTGGCACCGCCCGTGCCCGGGGAAGGTGCTCCTCTTCGGCTTACTGTGACGCGAGCATGCCCGCCTCCTCCGGAGCTTCCATTCGGTTAAACTTAGGGGCCGCTTGGAACCGCCCGTGCCCGGCGAAGGTGCTCCTCTTCGGCTTACTGTGACGCGAGCATGCCCTCCTCCTCCGGAGCTTCCATTCGGTTAAACTTAGGGGCCGCTTGGCACCGCCCGTGCCCGGGGAAGGTGCTCCTCTACGGCTTAACTGCCACGCACGCCGGCCGGAGCTCTGGTACGGTCCGAACCGCGCGAAACGTCGCCACCGATCGTGTCCGGGGGAACGTGCTCTTCTTCGTCCACTCTCCTCTTCGCCCACGCTCTTCTTCGGCGCACGCCGGCCGTCTAACCGCTCCAGCGCCCGTCGTGCCGCTCGGCGAAACTACAATGCCCCCGAATATTTTTTATACCCGCGAAGCACTGAACCCGCGAAAGGTGAACCGCGAAGTAGCGAGGGTTCACTGTATGTATAAGACCAAGACCTACAAAAAAGTCTCTTGGAGCAATGAGCTAGGTTTTACAGGAAGTCGGCCATTTTGAATTTACTTAAAAGGGGCGGGTCACCACAATGGACTTTGTGTAGAAATTATTATTGGGGCCCGAGCAGCGACCGCGGCGAGGTCCCTATTGTTTATGTAGAAATTATTATTAGGGCCCGAGCAGCGACCGCTACGAGGTCCCCATTGTTTTTGTGGAAATTATTATTATTATTATTATTAGGGCCCGAGCAGTGACCGCTGCGAGGTCCCTATTGTTTTTCTAGAAATTGTTATTAGGGCCCGAGCTGCGACGGCTGCGAGGTCCCTATTGTTTTTGTAGAAAATATTAATACTTTTATTATTATTATTATTATTAGGGCCTGAGCAGCGACCGCTGCGAAGTCCCTGTTGTTTTTGTAGAAATTATTATTATTATTATTTTTCCGATTGTTCGATTGCATTTTTGACCCCCGAAACATGCACAAAAATTCACCAAACTTGGCAGTCTCATTGGGCATGGCGAAAAATTTTATATTTTAACGTCTAATATGAACAGGAAGTGAGTTATGAATTTTTGAAAGTCCGACTTTTGCCCTTTTTTGCATGTTTACAGGGGTCATTCTTTTGCACCCTGATCCTAAAGGCTTCATCTGATTGCCTTAAAATTCTGTCTGTAGCATCTTAAGACCTGGGACAAACACTGGGGCTAAAATTTTTTGTTTCCGAAATACTATATGACGGGGGCGGGGCTTCGAAGTTTTCACTTAAGATTTCCTTCGCCGCAATGGACAAAATGCTTAATAACTCTCTTGCACATGCTGCTAAAAATCCAAAACTTCACATGTACATCAAGAGTCGGTACCTGAAGACATCTATATGTTTATATTCTGTTATACACCTTGCGCCAATCAATATCATTTTTTACATTTTGACGTCCTGCACGGTGCCCTTTTAACGAATCCGATTGAAAATTGGCTAGAAAAGACTCAAGACATTGATCTTACTCTATCCCTATTTTTGTGACTTTCCTTCGAAGGGCGTGGCTATTACGGTGCCGCAGAGTCTGATTATTCTCCGTGGCAACAAAAGTTCCTGCAAAATGATTCAGATGATCCATCTTCTCGAAATTTTTCACATTTGAGGATATTCAGGCCCTGAAGACGGCTGCAAACTTATTTTTGACCGGATGAGTGTTTAGGCCTTGAGGATGTCACAATACGAAAGTCTTTCGCCTTCTTCAGAGTGTCACATGATGGTGTCTTGTGGCCCGTCTTTATCAGCTGATTTTCCATGAGGGCGTGACTTACCTGTCACAAGAATGAAGGCAAGTCACGCCCCCCGCTGTCCGTTCACTCCGCCAAGATGCTGCTCCAGGTGGTAGAGAGGATGAAGGCTCCCTTGTCTCTGTTCATGGTTTTTATGCCTCGCTTGCAGATCTCAATGGCCTCTCTGATCCAGCGCTGTTGTTTGTTCTCTTCGGTGCGGATGACCCTGCCCTTCTCCCGGTCCATGATGTGGTTTTCCCTTTTGCAGTGGTCAGTGATTGCTGATTTGTAATGTTCATGTTGTGCTTGTTCTTTTACTGCTCTGATTTTTCATTTTTTTGACAGGTAAGTCACACCCTCATGGAACATCAGCTGATAAAGACGGGTCTCAAGACACCATCATGCGACACTCTGAAGAAGGCGAAAGACTCGCCGAAACATGTCATGTAAAAAATTAACCTAAAACATAATTGTCTGCTTTTAATGAATCAGTCAAATATCAATAATAAGAAGACAAAATGAACCTAATACAAATAAATGAATGCTTAATAACGCCCCTGCACATGCTCCTAAAAATCCAAACCTTCACCTGTAAATAAAACGTCCCGACCTGAAGACATCTTAATGTTATTATTTTGTTATACACACAGCGCCGCCAAGTGGAATCAAAAATTTGTTTTTATTTTAATTTTCACGTACTGCACGGTGCCCTTTTGACGAATCCGACTGAAAATTAGTCAGAAAAGACTCAAGACAATGATCTTACTCTGTGCCGAATTTTGTGACGTTTTGGCAAAAGGCGTGGCTATTACGGTGCTGAAAAATCCGATTGTACTTTGTGGCAACAAAAGCTCCGGCAACATGACTCAGATGATCCTATCTTCTCGAAGTTGTACACATTTGAGGATACTTCAGCCCTGAAGACATCTACCAACTTATTTTTCATCGTAGTAGTAGCGCCACCAACTGGTAAAAGCTAATACAAGTTATTTTCTTGGATGTTTTTCTCCGTGCAACTCAACAAGGTCGCCCTCATATATGCTCGGATGACTGTTTCGGCCATGAGGATGTCACAATACGAAATTCATCCTTTTTCGTGAAAAGTTGTGGGAGTGGCATTGCACTGTTCGGCAATAAAACAACGCTGATTATGAGGTTCTAAATATGAACGACAACTCGTGAAACTTTACACACACATCAGGCAGAGCAAATTTATCAATATTTTATACGTTAGTTGTGCAGCTTTTTTGAAATGGCTCGCCATGGCCCTCGAGAAAAGTTAAAAAAAGAATAGAATAGAAATAGAAATCCCTTTATTGTCATTGTACTCAAGTGTGCAACGAGATTAGAGGGCTCCCCTCTCCAGTGCAATACAACAATAATACAGACAATATATAAATTAGATAAATAAATACGACAGTGCAATGGAATTCAGTACTGAATAGGGCATATAGAAACACATCACAATGCTGTTTTGCAAGGTTAGGGTGGTCTCGTGTGTGTGTGTGAGAGTTCAGTATGGAGATGGCTCTCGGAAAGAAACTGTTTCTCAGTCTATTGGTCCTTGATTTGATGCATCTGTAGCGCCTGCCAGAGGGCAACAGGTCGAACAGGTGTGAGTTTGGGTGGGTATTGTCTTTGACGATGTTGAGAGCCCTTCTGAGGCACCGGGCGGTGTAGATGTCCGACAGCGAGGGGAGAGGGCAGCCAATAATCCTTTGCGCTGTTTTGACTGTCCTCTGGAGCCTCACTCTGTCCGCCTCAGTGCAGCCGCTGTACCAGGTGGAGACACAGTACGTCAGCAGGCTCTCGATGGACGAGTGGTAGAAGGCCAGCAGCAGCTTCCTGTCCAGGTTGAATTTCCTGAGGACTCTCAGGAAGTGCAGACGTTGGCGGACCTTCTTTACCACTGCTGTGGTGTTGTGACTCCAAGAAAGGTCATCGGAGATCTGTACTCCCAGGAACTTGAACGTGTGGACCCTCTCCACACACACGCCTTCGATGCAGAGGGGGGGCGGCAGCGTCTTGTTCCTCCTGAAGTCGACGACAATCTCCTTTGTTTTAGCAGAGTTAAGGTGCAGTCTGTTGTCCTTGCACCAAGTTGTCAGTCTCCCTACCTCCTCTCTGTAGGCTGTCTCGTCACCTTCCGAGATCAGACCGACCACTGTCGTGTCGTCAGCAAACTTGACGATGGTGTTGTTGCCGTGGGCCGGGCTGCAGTCGTAGGTGTAGAGGGCGTACAGGAGAGGGCTCAGCACGCATCCTTGGGGGGAACCGGTGCTCAGCATGAGGGTGGAGGACGTGTAGGGGCCGAGCAACACAGTCTGGGGTCTGTTGGTCAGAAAGTCCTTAATCCAGATGCGTGTGAGGGCAGGGAGGCCGAGAGTGTCCAGTTTGGCGACGAGGATGTCTGGGATGATCGTGTTGAATGCCGAGCTGTAGTCCACAAAGAGCATCCTTGCATAGCTCCGCTGTTGTTCCAGGTGGCCCAGCACAACATGCAGAGCAGCCCTGGTTGAGTGTTTCACCTCGCTTTTTGTAAATTTTATGGAGTACAGTGAACCCTCGGTTATCGCGGTTAATGGGGACCGAGACCACCCGCGAAAACTGAAAATCCGCGAAGTAGCGGCGCACCTTCAAAAATGCTTAAAAAAAAAATACAATATATATAATAAATATATAAATATATATATATATATATATATATATACGGGGAGAGAGAGAGTGAAATTCATGTTATAACAAAAAAAACAAATTATTATTAAAACGTATTATTTTTTTATTCCCCAGCCATTCTTTTTGTATTTATTTAATTACTCAGACTTTTACCTGCTGGTACGCCGTCTGGTGTGCCCTGTGAAATGAAAGGTGCCATTCTTTATTTATTTATTTATTTATTCATTTATTCATTCATAACTGACAGCTTCGCGCTCCGCTCGTGCCCGGGCGGAAGAGGTGCTCCAATTCGGCTTAACTGTGACACACGCCCACCCTCCTCCCCCGGAGCTTCCATTCGGTTAAACTTAGGGGCCGCTTGGCACCGCCCGTGCCCGGGGAAGGTGCTCCTCTTCGGCTTACTGTGTCGCGAGCATGCCCTCCTCCTCCGGAGCTTCCATTCGGTTAAACTTAGGGGCCGCTTGGAACCGCCCGTGCCCGGGGAAGGTGCTCCTCTTCGGCTTACTGTGACGCGAGCATGCCCTCCTCCTCCGGAGCTTCCATTCGGTTAAACTTAGGGGCCGCTTGGCACCGCCCGTGCCCGGGGAAGGTGCTCCTCTACGGCTTAACTGCCACGCACGCCGGCCGGAGCTCTGGTACGGTCCGAACCGCGCGAAACGTCGCCACCGATCGTGTCCGGGGGAACGTGCTCTTCTTCGTCCACTCTTCTCTTCGCCCACGCTCTTCTTCGGCGCACGCCGGCCGTCTAACCGCTCCAGCGCCCCGTCGTGCCGCTCGGCGAAACTACAATGCCCCCGAATATTTTTTATACCCGCGAAGCACTGAACCCGCGAAAGGTGAACCGCGAAGTAGCGAGGGTTCACTGTATGTATAAGACCAAGACCTACAAAAAAGTCTCTTGGAGCAATGAGCTAGGTTTTACAGGAAGTCGGCCATTTTGAATTTATTAAAAGGGGGCGGGTCACCACAATGGACTTTGTGTAGAAATTCTTATTGGGGCCCGAGCAGCGACCGCGGCGAGGTCCCTATTGTTTATGTAGAAATTATTATTAGGGCCCGAGCAGCGACCGCTACGAGGTCCCCATTGTTTTTGTGGAAATTTTTATTATTATTATTATTATTAGGGCCCGAGCAGTGACCGCTGCGAGGTCCCTATTGTTTTTCTAGAAATTGTTATTAGGGCCCGAGCTACGACGGCTGCGAGGTCCCTATTGTTTTTGTAGAAAATATTATTACTTTTATTATTATTATTATTATTATTATTAGGGCCTGAGCAGCGACCGCTGCGAAGTCCCTGTTGTTTTTGTAGAAATTATTATTATTATTATTTTTCCGATTGTACGATTGCATTTTTGACCCCCGAAACATGCACAAAAACTCACCAAACTTGGCAGTCTCATCGGGCATGGCGAGAAATTTGATATTTTAACGTCTAATATGAACAGGAAGTGAGTTATGAATTTTTGAAAGTCCGACTTTTGCCCTTTTTTGCATGTTTACAGGGGTCATTCTTTTGCACCCTGATCCTAAAGGCTTCATCTGATTGCCTTAAAATTCTGTCTGTAGCATCTTAAGACCTGGGACAAACACTGGGGCTAAAATCTTTTGTTTCCGAAATACTATATGACGGGGGCGGGGCTTCAAAGTTTTCACTTAAGATTTCCTTCGCCGCAATGGACAAAATGCTTAATAACTCTCCTGCACATGCTGCTAAAAATCCAAAACTTCACATATACATAAAGAGTCGGTACCTGAAGACATCTATATGTTTATATTCTGTTATACACCTTGCGCCAATCAATATCATTTTTTACATTTTGACGTACTGCACGGTGCCCTTTTAACGAATCCGATTGAAAATTGGCTAGAAAAGACTCAAGACATTGATCTTACTCTATCCCTATTTTTGTGACTTTCCTTCGAAGGGCGTGGCTATTGCGGTGCCGCAGAGTCTGATTATTCTCCGTGGCAACAAAAGTTCATGCAAAATGATTCAGATGATCCATCTTCTCGAAATTTTTCACGTTTGAGGATATTCAGGCCCTGAAGACGGCTGCCAACTTATTTTTGATCGCAGTGGTAGCGCCACCAACTGGTTAAAACAAATACAAATTATTTTCGTTGATGTTTTTCTCCGGGCAGGTTAACAAAATCTACCTTATATTTGCTCGGATGAGTGTTTAGGCCTTGAGGATGTCACAATACGAAAGTCTTTCGCCTTCTTCAGAGTGTCACATGATGGTGTCTTGTGACCCGTCTTTATCAGCTGATGTTCCATGAGGGCGTGACTTACCTGTCACAAGAATGAAGGCAAGTCACGCCCCCCGCTGTCCGTTCACTCCGCCAAGATGCTGCTCCAGGTGGTAGAGAGGATGAAGGCTCCCTTGTCTCTGTTCATGGTTTTTATGCCTCGCTTGCAGATCTCAATGGCCTCTCTGATCCAGCGCTGTTGTTTGTTCTCTTCGGTGCGGATGACCCTGCCCTTCTCCCGGTCCATGATGTGGTTTTCCCTTTTGCAGTGGTCAGTGATTGCTGATTTGTAATGTTCATGTTGTGCTTGTTCTTTTACTGCTATGATTTTTCATTTTTTTGACAGGTAATTCACACCCTCATGGAACATCAGCTGATAAAGACGGGTCTCAAGACACCATCATGCGACACTCTGAAGAAGGCGAAAGACTCGCCGAAACATGTCAGGTAAAAAATTTACCTAAAACATAATTGTCTGCTTTTAATGAATCTGTCAAATATCAATAATAAGAAGACAAAATGAACCTAATACAAATAAATGAATGCTTAATAACTCCCCTGCACATGCTCCTAAAAATCCAAACCTTCACCTGTAAATAAAATGTCCCGACCTGAAGACATCTTAATGTTATTATTTTGTTATACACACAGCGCCGCCAAGTGGAATAAAAAATTTGTTTTTATTTTAATTTTCACGTACTGCACGGTGCCCTTTTGACGAATCCGACTGAAAATTAGTCAGAAAAGACTCAAGACAATGATCTTACTCTCTGCCGAGTTTTGTGACGTTTTGGCAAAAGGCGTGGCTATTACGGTGCTGAAAAGTCCGATTGTACTTTGTGGCAACAAAAGCTCCGGCAACATGACTGAGATGATCCTATCTTCTCGAAGTTGTACACATTTGAGGATACTTCAACCCTGAAGACATCTACCAACTTATTTTTCATCGTAGTAGTAGCGCCACCAACTGGTAAAAGCTAATACAAGTTATTTTCTTGGATGTTTTTCTCCGTGCAACTCAACAAGGTCGCCCTCATATATGCTCGGAGGACTGTTTCGTCCATGAGGATGTCACAATACGAAATTCATCCTTTTTCGTGAAAAGTTGTGGGAGTGGCATTGCACTGTCCGGCAATAAAACAACGCTGATTATGAGGTTCTAAATATGAACGACAACTCGTGAAACTTGACACACACATCAGGCAAAGCAAATTTATCAATATTTTATACGTTAGTTGTGCAGCTTTTTTTAAATGGCTCGCCATGGCCCTCGAGAAATGTTCAAAAAAGCAGCCCTGGTTGAGTGTTTCACCTCGCTTTTTGTAAATTTTATGGAGTACAGTGAACCCTCGGTTGTCGCGGTTAATGGGGACCGAGACCACCCGCGGAAACTGAAAATCCGCGAAGTAGCGGCGCACCTTCAAAAATGCTTAAAAAAAAATACAATATATATAATATATATATATAGATATATATATAGATATATATATATATATACAGAGAGAGAGAGAGTGAAATTCATGTTATAACAAAAAAAACAAATTATTATTAAAACGTATTATTTTTTTATTCCCCAGCCATTCTTTTTGTATTTATTTAATTACTCCGACTATTACCTGCTGGTACGCCGTCCGGTGTGCCCTGTGAAATGAAAGGTGGCATTCTTTATTTATTTATTCATTTATTCATTCATAACTGACAGCTTCGCGCTCCGTTCGTGCCCGGGCGGAAGAGGTGTTCCAATTCGGCTTAACTGTGACACACGCCCGCCCTCCTCCCCCGGAGCTTCCATTCGGTTAAACTTAGGGGCCGCTTGGCACCGCCCGTGCCCGGGGAAGGTGCTCCTCTTCGGCTTACTGTGACGCGAGCATGCCCGCCTCCTCCGGAGCTTCCATTCGGTTAAACTTAGGGGCCGCTTGGAACCGCCCGTGCCCGGCGAAGGTGCTCCTCTTCGGCTTACTGTGACGCGAGCATGCCCTCCTCCTCCGGAGCTTCCATTCGGTTAAACTTAGGGGCCGCTTGGCACCGCCCGTGCCCGGGGAAGGTGCTCCTCTACGGCTTAACTGCCACGCACGCCGGCCGGAGCTCTGGTACGGTCCGAACCGCGCGAAACGTCGCCACCGATCGTGTCCGGGGGAACGTGCTCTTCTTCGTCCACTCTCCTCTTCGCCCACGCTCTTCTTCGGCGCACGCCGGCCGTCTAACCGCTCCAGCGCCCGTCGTGCCGCTCGGCGAAACTACAATGCCCCCGAATATTTTTTATACCCGCGAAGCACTGAACCCGCGAAAGGTGAACCGCGAAGTAGCGAGGGTTCACTGTATGTATAAGACCAAGACCTACAAAAAAGTCTCTTGGAGCAATGAGCTAGGTTTTACAGGAAGTCGGCCATTTTGAATTTACTTAAAAGGGGCGGGTCACCACAATGGACTTTGTGTAGAAATTATTATTGGGGCCCGAGCAGCGACCGCGGCGAGGTCCCTATTGTTTATGTAGAAATTATTATTAGGGCCCGAGCAGCGACCGCTACGAGGTCCCCATTGTTTTTGTGGAAATTATTATTATTATTATTATTAGGGCCCGAGCAGTGACCGCTGCGAGGTCCCTATTGTTTTTCTAGAAATTGTTATTAGGGCCCGAGCTGCGACGGCTGCGAGGTCCCTATTGTTTTTGTAGAAAATATTAATACTTTTATTATTATTATTATTATTAGGGCCTGAGCAGCGACCGCTGCGAAGTCCCTGTTGTTTTTGTAGAAATTATTATTATTATTATTTTTCCGATTGTTCGATTGCATTTTTGACCCCCGAAACATGCACAAAAATTCACCAAACTTGGCAGTCTCATCGGGCATGGCGAAAAATTTGATATTTTAACGTCTAATATGAACAGGAAGTGAGTTATGAATTTTTGAAAGTCCGACTTTTGCCCTTTTTTGCATGTTTACAGGGGTCATTCTTTTGCACCCTGATCCTAAAGGCTTCATCTGATTGCCTTAAAATTCTGTCTGTAGCATCTTAAGACCTGGGACAAACACTGGGGCTAAAATTTTTTGTTTCCGAAATACTATATGACGGGGGCGGGGCTTCGAAGTTTTCACTTAAGATTTCCTTCGCCGCAATGGACAAAATGCTTAATAACTCTCTTGCACATGCTGCTAAAAATCCAAAACTTCACATGTACATCAAGAGTCGGTACCTGAAGACATCTATATGTTTATATTCTGTTATACACCTTGCGCCAATCAATATCATTTTTTACATTTTGACGTCCTGCACGGTGCCCTTTTAACGAATCCGATTGAAAATTGGCTAGAAAAGACTCAAGACATTGATCTTACTCTATCCCTATTTTTGTGACTTTCCTTCGAAGGGCGTGGCTATTACGGTGCCGCAGAGTCTGATTATTCTCCGTGGCAACAAAAGTTCCTGCAAAATGATTCAGATGATCCATCTTCTCGAAATTTTTCACATTTGAGGATATTCAGGCCCTGAAGACGGCTGCCAACTTATTTTTGATCGGATGAGTGTTTCGGCCTTGAGGATGTCACAATACAAAAGTCTTTCGCCTTCTTCAGAGTGTCACATGATGGTGTCTTGTGGCCCGTCTTTATCAGCTGATGTTCCATGAGGGCGTGACTTACCTGTCACAAGAATGAAGGCAAGTCACGCCCCCCGCTGTCCGTTCACTCCGCCAAGATGCTGCTCCAGGTGGTAGAGAGGATGAAGGCTCCCTTGTCTCTGTTCATGGTTTTTATGCCTCGCTTGCAGATCTCAATGGCCTCTCTGATCCAGCGCTGTTGTTTGTTCTCTTCGGTGCGGATGGCCCTGCCCTTCTCCCGGTCCATGATGTGGTTTTCCCTTTTGCAGTGGTCAGTGATTGCTGATTTGTAATGTTCATGTTGTGCTTGTTCTTTTACTGCTCTGATTTTTCATTTTTTTGACAGGTAAGTCACACCCTCATGGAACATCAGCTGATAAAGACGGGTCTCAAGACACCATCATGCGACACTCTGAAGAAGGCGAAAGACTCGCCGAAACATGTCAGGTAAAAAATTAACCTAAAACATAATTGTCTGCTTTTAATGAATCAGTCAAATATCAATAATAAGAAGACAAAATGAACCTAATACAAATAAATGAATGCTTAATAACGCCCCTGCACATGCTCCTAAAAATCCAAACCTTCACCTGTAAATAAAACGTCCCGACCTGAAGACATCTTAATGTTATTATTTTGTTATACACACAGCGCCGCCAAGTGGAATCAAAAATTTGTTTTTATTTTAATTTTCACGTACTGCACGGTGCCCTTTTGACGAATCCGACTGAAAATTAGTCAGAAAAGACTCAAGACAATGATCTTACTCTGTGCCGAATTTTGTGACGTTTTGGCAAAAGGCGTGGCTATTACGGTGCTGAAAAATCCGATTGTACTTTGTGGCAACAAAAGCTCCGGCAACATGACTCAGATGATCCTATCTTCTCGAAGTTGTACACATTTGAGGATACTTCAGCCCTGAAGACATCTACCAACTTATTTTTCATCGTAGTAGTAGCGCCACCAACTGGTAAAAGCTAATACAAGTTATTTTCTTGGATGTTTTTCTCCGTGCAACTCAACAAGGTCGCCCTCATATATGCTCGGATGACTGTTTCGGCCATGAGGATGTCACAATACGAAATTCATCCTTTTTCGTGAAAAGTTGTGGGAGTGGCATTGCACTGTTCGGCAATAAAACAACGCTGATTATGAGGTTCTAAATATGAACGACAACTCGTGAAACTTTACACACACATCAGGCAGAGCAAATTTATCAATATTTTATACGTTAGTTGTGCAGCTTTTTTGAAATGGCTCGCCATGGCCCTCGAGAAAAGTTAAAAAAAGAATAGAATAGAAATAGAAATCCCTTTTTTGTCATTGTACTCAAGTGTGCAACGAGATTAGAGGGCTCCCCTCTCCAGTGCAATACAACAATAATACAGACAATATATAAATTAGATAAATAAATACGACAGTGCAATGGAATTCAGTACTGAATAGGGCATATAGAAACACATCACAATGCTGTTTTGCAAGGTTAGGGTGGTCTCGTGTGTGTGTGTGAGAGTTCAGTATGGAGATGGCTCTCGGAAAGAAACTGTTTCTCAGTCTATTGGTCCTTGATTTGATGCATCTGTAGCGCCTGCCAGAGGGCAACAGGTCGAACAGGTGTGAGTTTGGGTGGGTATTGTCTTTGACGATGTTGAGAGCCCTTCTGAGGCACCGGGCGGTGTAGATGTCCGACAGCGAGGGGAGAGGGCAGCCAATAATCCTTTGCGCTGTTTTGACTGTCCTCTGGAGCCTCACTCTGTCCGCCTCAGTGCAGCCGCTGTACCAGGTGGAGACACAGTACGTCAGCAGGCTCTCGATGGACGAGTGGTAGAAGGCCAGCAGCAGCTTCCTGTCCAGGTTGAATTTCCTGAGGACTCTCAGGAAGTGCAGACGTTGGCGGACCTTCTTTACCACTGCTGTGGTGTTGTGACTCCAAGAAAGGTCATCGGAGATCTGTACTCCCAGGAACTTGAACGTGTGGACCCTCTCCACACACACGCCTTCGATGCAGAGGGGGGGCGGCAGCGTCTTGTTCCTCCTGAAGTCGACGACAATCTCCTTTGTTTTAGCAGAGTTAAGGTGCAGTCTGTTGTCCTTGCACCAAGTTGTCAGTCTCCCTACCTCCTCTCTATAGGCTGTCTCGTCACCTTCCGAGATCAGACCGACCACTGTCGTGTCGTCAGCAAACTTGACGATGGTGTTGTTGCCGTGGGCCGGGCTGCAGTCGTAGGTGTAGAGGGCGTACAGGAGAGGGCTCAGCACGCATCCTTGGGGGGAACCGGTGCTCAGCATGAGGGTGGAGGACGTGTAGGGGCCGAGCAACACAGTCTGGGGTCTGTTGGTCAGAAAGTCCTTAATCCAGATGCGTGTGAGGGCAGGGAGGCCGAGAGTGTCCAGTTTGGCGACGAGGATGTCTGGGATGATCGTGTTGAATGCCGAGCTGTAGTCCACAAAGAGCATCCTTGCATAGCTCCGCTGTTGTTCCAGGTGGCCCAGCACAACATGCAGAGCAGCCCTGGTTGAGTGTTTCACCTCGCTTTTTGTAAATTTTATGGAGTACAGTGAACCCTCGGTTATCGCGGTTAATGGGGACCGAGACCACCCGCGAAAACTGAAAATCCGCGAAGTAGCGGCGCACCTTCAAAAATGCTTAAAAAAAAATACAATATATATAATAAATATATATATATATATATATATATATATATATATATATGTATATATATACGGGGAGAGAGAGAGTGAAATTCATGTTATAACAAAAAAAACAAATTATTATTAAAACGTATTATTTTTTTATTCCCCAGCCATTCTTTTTGTATTTATTTAATTACTCAGACTTTTACCTGCTGGTACGCCGTCTGGTGTGCCCTGTGAAATGAAAGGTGCCATTCTTTATTTATTTATTTATTTATTCATTTATTCATTCATAACTGACAGCTTCGCGCTCCGCTCGTGCCCGGGCGGAAGAGGTGCTCCAATTCGGCTTAACTGTGACACACGCCCACCCTCCTCCCCCGGAGCTTCCATTCGGTTAAACTTAGGGGCCGCTTGGCACCGCCCGTGCCCGGGGAAGGTGCTCCTCTTCGGCTTACTGTGTCGCGAGCATGCCCTCCTCCTCCGGAGCTTCCATTCGGTTAAACTTAGGGGCCGCTTGGAACCGCCCGTGCCCGGGGAAGGTGCTCCTCTTCGGCTTACTGTGACGCGAGCATGCCCTCCTCCTCCGGAGCTTCCATTCGGTTAAACTTAGGGGCCGCTTGGCACCGCCCGTGCCCGGGGAAGGTGCTCCTCTTCGGCTTAACTGCCACGCACGCCGGCCGGAGCTCTGGTACGGTCCGAACCGCGCGAAACGTCGCCACCGATCGTGTCCGGGGGAACGTGCTCTTCTTCGTCCACTCTTCTCTTCGCCCACGCTCTTCTTCGGCGCACGCCGGCCGTCTAACCGCTCCAGCGCCCCGTCGTGCCGCTCGGCGAAACTACAATGCCCCCGAATATTTTTTATACCCGCGAAGCACTGAACCCGCGAAAGGTGAACCGCGAAGTAGCGAGGGTTCACTGTATGTATAAGACCAAGACCTACAAAAAAGTCTCTTGGAGCAATGAGCTAGGTTTTACAGGAAGTCGGCCATTTTGAATTTATTAAAAGGGGGCGGGTCACCACAATGGACTTTGTGTAGAAATTATTATTGGGGCCCGAGCCGCGACCGCGGCGAGGTCCCTATTGTTTATGTAGAAATTATTATTAGGGCCCGAGCAGCGACCGCTACGAGGTCCCCATTGTTTTTGTGGAAATTTTTATTATTATTATTATTATTAGGGCCCGAGCAGTGACCGCTGCGAGGTCCCTATTGTTTTTCTAGAAATTGTTATTAGGGCCCGAGCTACGACGGCTGCGAGGTCCCTGTTGTTTTTGTAGAAATTATTATTATTATTATTTTTCCGATTGTACGATTGCATTTTTGACCCCCGAAACATGCACAAAAACTCACCAAACTTGGCAGTCTCATCGGGCATGGCGAGAAATTTGATATTTTAACGTCTAATATGAACAGGAAGTGAGTTATGAATTTTTGAAAGTCCGACTTTTGCCCTTTTTTGCATGTTTACAGGGGTCATTCTTTTGCACCCTGATCCTAAAGGCTTCATCTGATTGCCTTAAAATTCTGTCTGTAGCATCTTAAGACCTGGGACAAACACTGGGGCTAAAATCTTTTGTTTCCGAAATACTATATGACGGGGGCGGGGCTTCAAAGTTTTCACTTAAGATTTCCTTCGCCGCAATGGACAAAATGCTTAATAACTCTCCTGCACATGCTGCTAAAAATCCAAAACTTCACATATACATAAAGAGTCGGTACCTGAAGACATCTATATGTTTATATTCTGTTATACACCTTGCGCCAATCAATATCATTTTTTACATTTTGACGTACTGCACGGTGCCCTTTTAACGAATCCGATTGAAAATTGGCTAGAAAAGACTCAAGACATTGATCTTACTCTATCCCTATTTTTGTGACTTTCCTTCGAAGGGCGTGGCTATTGCGGTGCCGCAGAGTCTGATTATTCTCCGTGGCAACAAAAGTTCCTGCAAAATGATTCAGATGATCCATCTTCTCGAAATTTTTCACATTTGAGGATATTCAGGCCCTGAAGACGGCTGCCAACTTATTTTTGATCGCAGTGGTAGCGCCACCAACTGGTTAAAACAAATACAAATTATTTTCGTTGATGTTTTTCTCCGGGCAGGTTAACAAAATCTACCTTATATTTGCTCGGATGAGTGTTTAGGCCTTGAGGATGTCACAATACGAAAGTCTTTCGCCTTCTTCAGAGTGTCACATGATGGTGTCTTGTGACCCGTCTTTATCAGCTGATGTTCCATGAGGGCGTGACTTACCTGTCACAAGAATGAAGGCAAGTCACGCCCCCCGCTGTCCGTTCACTCCGCCAAGATGCTGCTCCAGGTGGTAGAGAGGATGAAGGCTCCCTTGTCTCTGTTCATGGTTTTGATGCCTCGCTTGCAGATCTCAATGGCCTCTCTGATCCAGCGCTGTTGTTTGTTCTCTTCGGTGCGGATGACCCTGCCCTTCTCCCGGTCCATGATGTGGTTTTCCCTTTTGCAGTGGTCAGTGATTGCTGATTTGTAATGTTCATGTTGTGCTTGTTCTTTTACTGCTATGATTTTTCATTTTTTTGACAGGTAATTCACACCCTCATGGAACATCAGCTGATAAAGACGGGTCTCAAGACACCATCATGCGACACTCTGAAGAAGGCGAAAGACTCGCCGAAACATGTCAGGTAAAAAATTTACCTAAAACATAATTGTCTGCTTTTAATGAATCTGTCAAATATCAATAATAAGAAGACAAAATGAACCTAATACAAATAAATGAATGCTTAATAACTCCCCTGCACATGCTCCTAAAAATCCAAACCTTCACCTGTAAATAAAATGTCCCGACCTGAAGACATCTTAATGTTATTATTTTGTTATACACACAGCGCCGCCAAGTGGAATAAAAAATTTGTTTTTATTTTAATTTTCACGTACTGCACGGTGCCCTTTTGACGAATCCGACTGAAAATTAGTCAGAAAAGACTCAAGACAATGATCTTACTCTCTGCCGAGTTTTGTGACGTTTTGGCAAAAGGCGTGGCTATTACGGTGCTGAAAAGTCCGATTGTACTTTGTGGCAACAAAAGCTCCGGCAACGTGACTGAGATGATCCTATCTTCTCGAAGTTGTACACATTTGAGGATACTTCAACCCTGAAGACATCTACCAACTTATTTTTCATCGTAGTAGTAGCGCCACCAACTGGTAAAAGCTAATACAAGTTATTTTCTTGGATGTTTTTCTCCGTGCAACTCAACAAGGTCGCCCTCATATATGCTCGGAGGACTGTTTCGTCCATGAGGATGTCACAATACGAAATTCATCCTTTTTCGTGAAAAGTTGTGGGAGTGGCATTGCACTGTCCGGCAATAAAACAACGCTGATTATGAGGTTCTAAATATGAACGACAACTCGTGAAACTTGACACACACATCAGGCAGAGCAAATTTATCAATATTTTATACGTTAGTTGTGCAGCTTTTTTTAAATGGCTCGCCATGGCCCTCGAGAAATGTTCAAAAAAGCAGCCCTGGTTGAGTGTTTCACCTCGCTTTTTGAAAATTTTATGGAGTACAGTGAACCCTCGGTTGTCGCGGTTAATGGGGACCGAGACCACCCGCGGAAACTGAAAATCCGCGAAGTAGCGGCGCACCTTCAAAAATGCTTAAAAAAAAATACAATATATATAATAAATATATATATATATAGATATATATATAGATATATATTGATATATATATATATATATACAGAGAGAGAGAGAGAGTGAAATTCATGTTATAACAAAAAAAACTAATTATTATTAAAACGTATTATTTTTTTATTCCCCAGCCATTCTTTTTGTATTTATTTAATTACTCCGACTATTACCTGCTGGTACGCCGTCCGGTGTGCCCTGTGAAATGAAAGGTGGCATTCTTTATTTATTTATTTATTTATTCATTTATTCATTCATAACTGACAGCTTCGCGCTCCGTTCGTGCCCGGGCGGAAGAGGTGTTCCAATTCGGCTTAACTGTGACACACGCCCGCCCTCCTCCCCCGGAGCTTCCATTCGGTTAAACTTAGGGGCCGCTTGGCACCGCCCGTGCCCGGGGAAGGTGCTCCTCTTCGGCTTACTGTGACGCGAGCATGCCCGCCTCCTCCGGAGCTTCCATTCGGTTAAACTTAGGGGCCGCTTGGAACCGCCCGTGCCCGGCGAAGGTGCTCCTCTTCGGCTTACTGTGACGCGAGCATGCCCTCCTCCTCCGGAGCTTCCATTCGGTTAAACTTAGGGGCCGCTTGGCACCGCCCGTGCCCGGGGAAGGTGCTCCTCTACGGCTTAACTGCCACGCACGCCGGCCGGAGCTCTGGTACGGTCCGAACCGCGCGAAACGTCGCCACCGATCGTGTCCGGGGGAACGTGCTCTTCTTCGTCCACTCTCCTCTTCGCCCACGCTCTTCTTCGGCGCACGCCGGCCGTCTAACCGCTCCAGCGCCCGTCGTGCCGCTCGGCGAAACTACAATGCCCCCGAATATTTTTTATACCCGCGAAGCACTGAACCCGCGAAAGGTGAACCGCGAAGTAGCGAGGGTTCACTGTATGTATAAGACCAAGACCTACAAAAAAGTCTCTTGGAGCAATGAGCTAGGTTTTACAGGAAGTCGGCCATTTTGAATTTACTTAAAAGGGGCGGGTCACCACAATGGACTTTGTGTAGAAATTATTATTGGGGCCCGAGCAGCGACCGCGGCGAGGTCCCTATTGTTTATGTAGAAATTATTATTAGGGCCCGAGCAGCGACCGCTACGAGGTCCCCATTGTTTTTGTGGAAATTATTATTATTATTATTATTAGGGCCCGAGCAGTGACCGCTGCGAGGTCCCTATTGTTTTTCTAGAAATTGTTATTAGGGCCCGAGCTGCGACGGCTGCGAGGTCCCTATTGTTTTTGTAGAAAATATTAATACTTTTATTATTATTATTATTATTAGGGCCTGAGCAGCGACCGCTGCGAAGTCCCTGTTGTTTTTGTAGAAATTATTATTATTATTATTTTTCCGATTGTTCGATTGCATTTTTGACCCCCGAAACATGCACAAAAATTCACCAAACTTGGCAGTCTCATTGGGCATGGCGAAAAATTTGATATTTTAACGTCTAATATGAACAGGAAGTGAGTTATGAATTTTTGAAAGTCCGACTTTTGCCCTTTTTTGCATGTTTACAGGGGTCATTCTTTTGCACCCTGATCCTAAAGGCTTCATCTGATTGCCTTAAAATTCTGTCTGTAGCATCTTAAGACCTGGGACAAACACTGGGGCTAAAATTTTTTGTTTCCGAAATACTATATGACGGGGGCGGGGCTTCGAAGTTTTCACTTAAGATTTCCTTCGCCGCAATGGACAAAATGCTTAATAACTCTCTTGCACATGCTGCTAAAAATCCAAAACTTCACATGTACATCAAGAGTCGGTACCTGAAGACATCTATATGTTTATATTCTGTTATACACCTTGCGCCAATCAATATCATTTTTTACATTTTGACGTCCTGCACGGTGCCCTTTTAACGAATCCGATTGAAAATTGGCTAGAAAAGACTCAAGACATTGATCTTACTCTATCCCTATTTTTGTGACTTTCCTTCGAAGGGCGTGGCTATTACGGTGCCGCAGAGTCTGATTATTCTCCGTGGCAACAAAAGTTCCTGCAAAATGATTCAGATGATCCATCTTCTCGAAATTTTTCACATTTGAGGATATTCAGGCCCTGAAGACGGCTGCAAACTTATTTTTGACCGGATGAGTGTTTAGGCCTTGAGGATGTCACAATACGAAAGTCTTTCGCCTTCTTCAGAGTGTCACATGATGGTGTCTTGTGGCCCGTCTTTATCAGCTGATTTTCCATGAGGGCGTGACTTACCTGTCACAAGAATGAAGGCAAGTCACGCCCCCCGCTGTCCGTTCACTCCGCCAAGATGCTGCTCCAGGTGGTAGAGAGGATGAAGGCTCCCTTGTCTCTGTTCATGGTTTTTATGCCTCGCTTGCAGATCTCAATGGCCTCTCTGATCCAGCGCTGTTGTTTGTTCTCTTCGGTGCGGATGACCCTGCCCTTCTCCCGGTCCATGATGTGGTTTTCCCTTTTGCAGTGGTCAGTGATTGCTGATTTGTAATGTTCATGTTGTGCTTGTTCTTTTACTGCTCTGATTTTTCATTTTTTTGACAGGTAAGTCACACCCTCATGGAACATCAGCTGATAAAGACGGGTCTCAAGACACCATCATGCGACACTCTGAAGAAGGCGAAAGACTCGCCGAAACATGTCATGTAAAAAATTAACCTAAAACATAATTGTCTGCTTTTAATGAATCAGTCAAATATCAATAATAAGAAGACAAAATGAACCTAATACAAATAAATGAATGCTTAATAACGCCCCTGCACATGCTCCTAAAAATCCAAACCTTCACCTGTAAATAAAACGTCCCGACCTGAAGACATCTTAATGTTATTATTTTGTTATACACACAGCGCCGCCAAGTGGAATCAAAAATTTGTTTTTATTTTAATTTTCACGTACTGCACGGTGCCCTTTTGACGAATCCGACTGAAAATTAGTCAGAAAAGACTCAAGACAATGATCTTACTCTGTGCCGAATTTTGTGACGTTTTGGCAAAAGGCGTGGCTATTACGGTGCTGAAAAATCCGATTGTACTTTGTGGCAACAAAAGCTCCGGCAACATGACTCAGATGATCCTATCTTCTCGAAGTTGTACACATTTGAGGATACTTCAGCCCTGAAGACATCTACCAACTTATTTTTCATCGTAGTAGTAGCGCCACCAACTGGTAAAAGCTAATACAAGTTATTTTCTTGGATGTTTTTCTCCGTGCAACTCAACAAGGTCGCCCTCATATATGCTCGGATGACTGTTTCGGCCATGAGGATGTCACAATACGAAATTCATCCTTTTTCGTGAAAAGTTGTGGGAGTGGCATTGCACTGTTCGGCAATAAAACAACGCTGATTATGAGGTTCTAAATATGAACGACAACTCGTGAAACTTTACACACACATCAGGCAGAGCAAATTTATCAATATTTTATACGTTAGTTGTGCAGCTTTTTTGAAATGGCTCGCCATGGCCCTCGAGAAAAGTTAAAAAAAGAATAGAATAGAAATAGAAATCCCTTTATTGTCATTGTACTCAAGTGTGCAACGAGATTAGAGGGCTCCCCTCTCCAGTGCAATACAACAATAATACAGACAATATATAAATTAGATAAATAAATACGACAGTGCAATGGAATTCAGTACTGAATAGGGCATATAGAAACACATCACAATGCTGTTTTGCAAGGTTAGGGTGGTCTCGTGTGTGTGTGTGAGAGTTCAGTATGGAGATGGCTCTCGGAAAGAAACTGTTTCTCAGTCTATTGGTCCTTGATTTGATGCATCTGTAGCGCCTGCCAGAGGGCAACAGGTCGAACAGGTGTGAGTTTGGGTGGGTATTGTCTTTGACGATGTTGAGAGCCCTTCTGAGGCACCGGGCGGTGTAGATGTCCGACAGCGAGGGGAGAGGGCAGCCAATAATCCTTTGCGCTGTTTTGACTGTCCTCTGGAGCCTCACTCTGTCCGCCTCAGTGCAGCCGCTGTACCAGGTGGAGACACAGTACGTCAGCAGGCTCTCGATGGACGAGTGGTAGAAGGCCAGCAGCAGCTTCCTGTCCAGGTTGAATTTCCTGAGGACTCTCAGGAAGTGCAGACGTTGGCGGACCTTCTTTACCACTGCTGTGGTGTTGTGACTCCAAGAAAGGTCATCGGAGATCTGTACTCCCAGGAACTTGAACGTGTGGACCCTCTCCACACACACGCCTTCGATGCAGAGGGGGGGCGGCAGCGTCTTGTTCCTCCTGAAGTCGACGACAATCTCCTTTGTTTTAGCAGAGTTAAGGTGCAGTCTGTTGTCCTTGCACCAAGTTGTCAGTCTCCCTACCTCCTCTCTGTAGGCTGTCTCGTCACCTTCCGAGATCAGACCGA
The DNA here is from genome assembly GCF_059441095.1 of Idiotropiscis lumnitzeri. Classification (NCBI taxonomy): domain Eukaryota; kingdom Metazoa; phylum Chordata; class Actinopteri; order Syngnathiformes; family Syngnathidae; genus Idiotropiscis; species Idiotropiscis lumnitzeri. Next base: position 440,697 of record NW_028283649.1, read on the forward strand.
CCACTGTCGTGTCGTCAGCAAACTTGACGATGGTGTTGTTGCCGTGGGCCGGGCTGCAGTCGTAGGTGTAGAGGGCGTACAGGAGAGGGCTCAGCACGCATCCTTGGGGGGAACCGGTGCTCAGCATGAGGGTGGAGGACGTGTAGGGGCCGAGCAACACAGTCTGGGGTCTGTTGGTCAGAAAGTCCTTAATCCAGATGCGTGTGAGGGCAGGGAGGCCGAGAGTGTCCAGTTTGGCGACGAGGATGTCTGGGATGATCGTGTTGAATGCCGAGCTGTAGTCCACAAAGAGCATCCTTGCATAGCTCCGCTGTTGTTCCAGGTGGCCCAGCACAACATGCAGAGCAGCCCTGGTTGAGTGTTTCACCTCGCTTTTTGTAAATTTTATGGAGTACAGTGAACCCTCGGTTATCGCGGTTAATGGGGACCGAGACCACCCGCGAAAACTGAAAATCCGCGAAGTAGCGGCGCACCTTCAAAAATGCTTAAAAAAAAAATACAATATATATAATAAATATATAAATATATATATATATATATATATATATACGGGGAGAGAGAGAGTGAAATTCATGTTATAACAAAAAAAACAAATTATTATTAAAACGTATTATTTTTTTATTCCCCAGCCATTCTTTTTGTATTTATTTAATTACTCAGACTTTTACCTGCTGGTACGCCGTCTGGTGTGCCCTGTGAAATGAAAGGTGCCATTCTTTATTTATTTATTTATTTATTCATTTATTCATTCATAACTGACAGCTTCGCGCTCCGCTCGTGCCCGGGCGGAAGAGGTGCTCCAATTCGGCTTAACTGTGACACACGCCCACCCTCCTCCCCCGGAGCTTCCATTCGGTTAAACTTAGGGGCCGCTTGGCACCGCCCGTGCCCGGGGAAGGTGCTCCTCTTCGGCTTACTGTGTCGCGAGCATGCCCTCCTCCTCCGGAGCTTCCATTCGGTTAAACTTAGGGGCCGCTTGGAACCGCCCGTGCCCGGGGAAGGTGCTCCTCTTCGGCTTACTGTGACGCGAGCATGCCCTCCTCCTCCGGAGCTTCCATTCGGTTAAACTTAGGGGCCGCTTGGCACCGCCCGTGCCCGGGGAAGGTGCTCCTCTACGGCTTAACTGCCACGCACGCCGGCCGGAGCTCTGGTACGGTCCGAACCGCGCGAAACGTCGCCACCGATCGTGTCCGGGGGAACGTGCTCTTCTTCGTCCACTCTTCTCTTCGCCCACGCTCTTCTTCGGCGCACGCCGGCCGTCTAACCGCTCCAGCGCCCCGTCGTGCCGCTCGGCGAAACTACAATGCCCCCGAATATTTTTTATACCCGCAAAGCACTGAACCCGCGAAAGGTGAACCGCGAAGTAGCGAGGGTTCACTGTATGTATAAGACCAAGACCTACAAAAAAGTCTCTTGGAGCAATGAGCTAGGTTTTACAGGAAGTCGGCCATTTTGAATTTATTAAAAGGGGGCGGGTCACCACAATGGACTTTGTGTAGAAATTCTTATTGGGGCCCGAGCAGCGACCGCGGCGAGGTCCCTATTGTTTATGTAGAAATTATTATTAGGGCCCGAGCAGCGACCGCTACGAGGTCCCCATTGTTTTTGTGGAAATTTTTATTATTATTATTATTATTAGGGCCCGAGCAGTGACCGCTGCGAGGTCCCTATTGTTTTTCTAGAAATTGTTATTAGGGCCCGAGCTACGACGGCTGCGAGGTCCCTATTGTTTTTGTAGAAAATATTATTACTTTTATTATTATTATTATTATTATTATTAGGGCCTGAGCAGCGACCGCTGCGAAGTCCCTGTTGTTTTTGTAGAAATTATTATTATTATTATTTTTCCGATTGTACGATTGCATTTTTGACCCCCGAAACATGCACAAAAACTCACCAAACTTGGCAGTTTCATCGGGCATGGCGAGAAATTTGATATTTTAACGTCTAATATGAACAGGAAGTGAGTTATGAATTTTTGAAAGTCCGACTTTTGCCCTTTTTTGCATGTTTACAGGGGTCATTCTTTTGCACCCTGATCCTAAAGGCTTCATCTGATTGCCTTAAAATTCTGTCTGTAGCATCTTAAGACCTGGGACAAACACTGGGGCTAAAATCTTTTGTTTCCGAAATACTATATGACGGGGGCGGGGCTTCAAAGTTTTCACTTAAGATTTCCTTCGCCGCAATGGACAAAATGCTTAATAACTCTCCTGCACATGCTGCTAAAAATCCAAAACTTCACATATACATAAAGAGTCGGTACCTGAAGACATCTATATGTTTATATTCTGTTATACACCTTGCGCCAATCAATATCATTTTTTACATTTTGACGTACTGCACGGTGCCCTTTTAACGAATCCGATTGAAAATTGGCTAGAAAAGACTCAAGACATTGATCTTACTCTATCCCTATTTTTGTGACTTTCCTTCGAAGGGCGTGGCTATTGCGGTGCCGCAGAGTCTGATTATTCTCCGTGGCAACAAAAGTTCATGCAAAATGATTCAGATGATCCATCTTCTCGAAATTTTTCACGTTTGAGGATATTCAGGCCCTGAAGACGGCTGCCAACTTATTTTTGATCGCAGTGGTAGCGCCACCAACTGGTTAAAACAAATACAAATTATTTTCGTTGATGTTTTTCTCCGGGCAGGTTAACAAAATCTACCTTATATTTGCTCGGATGAGTGTTTAGGCCTTGAGGATGTCACAATACGAAAGTCTTTCGCCTTCTTCAGAGTGTCACATGATGGTGTCTTGTGACCCGTCTTTATCAGCTGATGTTCCATGAGGGCGTGACTTACCTGTCACAAGAATGAAGGCAAGTCACGCCCCCCGCTGTCCGTTCACTCCGCCAAGATGCTGCTCCAGGTGGTAGAGAGGATGAAGGCTCCCTTGTCTCTGTTCATGGTTTTTATGCCTCGCTTGCAGATCTCAATGGCCTCTCTGATCCAGCGCTGTTGTTTGTTCTCTTCGGTGCGGATGACCCTGCCCTTCTCCCGGTCCATGATGTGGTTTTCCCTTTTGCAGTGGTCAGTGATTGCTGATTTGTAATGTTCATGTTGTGCTTGTTCTTTTACTGCTATGATTTTTCATTTTTTTGACAGGTAATTCACACCCTCATGGAACATCAGCTGATAAAGACGGGTCTCAAGACACCATCATGCGACACTCTGAAGAAGGCGAAAGACTCGCCGAAACATGTCAGGTAAAAAATTTACCTAAAACATAATTGTCTGCTTTTAATGAATCTGTCAAATATCAATAATAAGAAGACAAAATGAACCTAATACAAATAAATGAATGCTTAATAACTCCCCTGCACATGCTCCTAAAAATCCAAACCTTCACCTGTAAATAAAATGTCCCGACCTGAAGACATCTTAATGTTATTATTTTGTTATACACACAGCGCCGCCAAGTGGAATAAAAAATTTGTTTTTATTTTAATTTTCACGTACTGCACGGTGCCCTTTTGACGAATCCGACTGAAAATTAGTCAGAAAAGACTCAAGACAATGATCTTACTCTCTGCCGAGTTTTGTGACGTTTTGGCAAAAGGCGTGGCTATTACGGTGCTGAAAAGTCCGATTGTACTTTGTGGCAACAAAAGCTCCGGCAACATGACTGAGATGATCCTATCTTCTCGAAGTTGTACACATTTGAGGATACTTCAACCCTGAAGACATCTACCAACTTATTTTTCATCGTAGTAGTAGCGCCACCAACTGGTAAAAGCTAATACAAGTTATTTTCTTGGATGTTTTTCTCCGTGCAACTCAACAAGGTCGCCCTCATATATGCTCGGAGGACTGTTTCGTCCATGAGGATGTCACAATACGAAATTCATCCTTTTTCGTGAAAAGTTGTGGGAGTGGCATTGCACTGTCCGGCAATAAAACAACGCTGATTATGAGGTTCTAAATATGAACGACAACTCGTGAAACTTGACACACACATCAGGCAGAGCAAATTTATCAATATTTTATACGTTAGTTGTGCAGCTTTTTTTAAATGGCTCGCCATGGCCCTCGAGAAATGTTCAAAAAAGCAGCCCTGGTTGAGTGTTTCACCTCGCTTTTTGTAAATTTTATGGAGTACAGTGAACCCTCGGTTGTCGCGGTTAATGGGGACCGAGACCACCCGCGGAAACTGAAAATCCGCGAAGTAGCGGCGCACCTTCAAAAATGCTTAAAAAAAAATACAATATATATAATATATATATATAGATATATATATAGATATATATATATATATACAGAGAGAGAGAGAGTGAAATTCATGTTATAACAAAAAAAACAAATTATTATTAAAACGTATTATTTTTTTATTCCCCAGCCATTCTTTTTGTATTTATTTAATTACTCCGACTATTACCTGCTGGTACGCCGTCCGGTGTGCCCTGTGAAATGAAAGGTGGCATTCTTTATTTATTTATTCATTTATTCATTCATAACTGACAGCTTCGCGCTCCGTTCGTGCCCGGGCGGAAGAGGTGTTCCAATTCGGCTTAACTGTGACACACGCCCGCCCTCCTCCCCCGGAGCTTCCATTCGGTTAAACTTAGGGGCCGCTTGGCACCGCCCGTGCCCGGGGAAGGTGCTCCTCTTCGGCTTACTGTGACGCGAGCATGCCCGCCTCCTCCGGAGCTTCCATTCGGTTAAACTTAGGGGCCGCTTGGAACCGCCCGTGCCCGGCGAAGGTGCTCCTCTTCGGCTTACTGTGACGCGAGCATGCCCTCCTCCTCCGGAGCTTCCATTCGGTTAAACTTAGGGGCCGCTTGGCACCGCCCGTGCCCGGGGAAGGTGCTCCTCTACGGCTTAACTGCCACGCACGCCGGCCGGAGCTCTGGTACGGTCCGAACCGCGCGAAACGTCGCCACCGATCGTGTCCGGGGGAACGTGCTCTTCTTCGTCCACTCTCCTCTTCGCCCACGCTCTTCTTCGGCGCACGCCGGCCGTCTAACCGCTCCAGCGCCCGTCGTGCCGCTCGGCGAAACTACAATGCCCCCGAATATTTTTTATACCCGCGAAGCACTGAACCCGCGAAAGGTGAACCGCGAAGTAGCGAGGGTTCACTGTATGTATAAGACCAAGACCTACAAAAAAGTCTCTTGGAGCAATGAGCTAGGTTTTACAGGAAGTCGGCCATTTTGAATTTACTTAAAAGGGGCGGGTCACCACAATGGACTTTGTGTAGAAATTATTATTGGGGCCCGAGCAGCGACCGCGGCGAGGTCCCTATTGTTTATGTAGAAATTATTATTAGGGCCCGAGCAGCGACCGCTACGAGGTCCCCATTGTTTTTGTGGAAATTATTATTATTATTATTATTAGGGCCCGAGCAGTGACCGCTGCGAGGTCCCTATTGTTTTTCTAGAAATTGTTATTAGGGCCCGAGCTGCGACGGCTGCGAGGTCCCTATTGTTTTTGTAGAAAATATTAATACTTTTATTATTATTATTATTATTAGGGCCTGAGCAGCGACCGCTGCGAAGTCCCTGTTGTTTTTGTAGAAATTATTATTATTATTATTTTTCCGATTGTTCGATTGCATTTTTGACCCCCGAAACATGCACAAAAATTCACCAAACTTGGCAGTCTCATCGGGCATGGCGAAAAATTTGATATTTTAACGTCTAATATGAACAGGAAGTGAGTTATGAATTTTTGAAAGTCCGACTTTTGCCCTTTTTTGCATGTTTACAGGGGTCATTCTTTTGCACCCTGATCCTAAAGGCTTCATCTGATTGCCTTAAAATTCTGTCTGTAGCATCTTAAGACCTGGGACAAACACTGGGGCTAAAATTTTTTGTTTCCGAAATACTATATGACGGGGGCGGGGCTTCGAAGTTTTCACTTAAGATTTCCTTCGCCGCAATGGACAAAATGCTTAATAACTCTCTTGCACATGCTGCTAAAAATCCAAAACTTCACATGTACATCAAGAGTCGGTACCTGAAGACATCTATATGTTTATATTCTGTTATACACCTTGCGCCAATCAATATCATTTTTTACATTTTGACGTCCTGCACGGTGCCCTTTTAACGAATCCGATTGAAAATTGGCTCGAAAAGACTCAAGACGTTGATCTTACTCTATCCCTATTTTTGTGACTTTCCTTCGAAGGGCGTGGCTATTACGGTGCCGCAGAGTCTGATTATTCTCCGTGGCAACAAAAGTTCCTGCAAAATGATTCAGATGATCCATCTTCTCGAAATTTTTCACATTTGAGGATATTCAGGCCCTGAAGACGGCTGCCAACTTATTTTTGATCGGATGAGTGTTTAGGCCTTGAGGATGTCACAATACGAAAGTCTTTCGCCTTCTTCAGAGTGTCACATGATGGTGTCTTGTGGCCCGTCTTTATCAGCTGATGTTCCATGAGGGCGTGACTTACCTGTCACAAGAATGAAGGCAAGTCACGCCCCCCGCTGTCCGTTCACTCCGCCAAGATGCTGCTCCAGGTGGTAGAGAGGATGAAGGCTCCCTTGTCTCTGTTCATGGTTTTTATGCCTCGCTTGCAGATCTCAATGGCCTCTCTGATCCAGCGCTGTTGTTTGTTCTCTTCGGTGCGGATGACCCTGCCCTTCTCCCGGTCCATGATGTGGTTTTCCCTTTTGCAGTGGTCAGTGATTGCTGATTTGTAATGTTCATGTTGTGCTTGTTCTTTTACTGCTCTGATTTTTCATTTTTTTGACAGGTAAGTCACACCCTCATGGAACATCAGCTGATAAAGACGGGTCTCAAGACACCATCATGCGACACTCTGAAGAAGGCGAAAGACTCGCCGAAACATGTCAGGTAAAAAATTAACCTAAAACATAATTGTCTGCTTTTAATGAATCTGTCAAATATCAATAATAAGAAGACAAAATGAACCTAATACAAATAAATGAATGCTTAATAACGCCCCTGCACATGCTCCTAAAAATCCAAACCTTCACCTGTAAATAAAACGTCCCGACCTGAAGACATCTTAATGTTATTATTTTGTTATACACACAGCGCCGCCAAGTGGAATCAAAAATTTGTTTTTATTTTAATTTTCACGTACTGCACGGTGCCCTTTTGACGAATCCGACTGAAAATTAGTCAGAAAAGACTCAAGACAATGATCTTACTCTGTGCCGAATTTTGTGACGTTTTGGCAAAAGGCGTGGCTATTACGGTGCTGAAAAATCCGATTGTACTTTGTGGCAACAAAAGCTCCGGCAACATGACTCAGATGATCCTATCTTCTCGAAGTTGTACACATTTGAGGATACTTCAGCCCTGAAGACATCTACCAACTTATTTTTCATCGTAGTAGTAGCGCCACCAACTGGTAAAAGCTAATACAAGTTATTTTCTTGGATGTTTTTCTCCGTGCAACTCAACAAGGTCGCCCTCATATATGCTCGGATGACTGTTTCGGCCATGAGGATGTCACAATACGAAATTCATCCTTTTTCGTGAAAAGTTGTGGGAGTGGCATTGCACTGTTCGGCAATAAAACAACGCTGATTATGAGGTTCTAAATATGAACGACAACTCGTGAAACTTTACACACACATCAGGCAGAGCAAATTTATCAATATTTTATACGTTAGTTGTGCAGCTTTTTTGAAATGGCTCGCCATGGCCCTCGAGAAAAGTTAAAAAAAGAATAGAATAGAAATAGAAATCCCTTTATTGTCATTGTACTCAAGTGTGCAACGAGATTAGAGGGCTCCCCTCTCCAGTGCAATACAACAATAATACAGACAATATATAAATTAGATAAATAAATACGACAGTGCAATGGAATTCAGTACTGAATAGGGCATATAGAAACACATCACAATGCTGTTTTGCAAGGTTAGGGTGGTCTCGTGTGTGTGTGTGAGAGTTCAGTATGGAGATGGCTCTCGGAAAGAAACTGTTTCTCAGTCTATTGGTCCTTGATTTGATGCATCTGTAGCGCCTGCCAGAGGGCAACAGGTCGAACAGGTGTGAGTTTGGGTGGGTATTGTCTTTGACGATGTTGAGAGCCCTTCTGAGGCACCGGGCGGTGTAGATGTCCGACAGCGAGGGGAGAGGGCAGCCAATAATCCTTTGCGCTGTTTTGACTGTCCTCTGGAGCCTCACTCTGTCCGCCTCAGTGCAGCCGCTGTACCAGGTGGAGACACAGTACGTCAGCAGGCTCTCGATGGACGAGTGGTAGAAGGCCAGCAGCAGCTTCCTGTCCAGGTTGAATTTCCTGAGGACTCTCAGGAAGTGCAGACGTTGGCGGACCTTCTTTACCACTGCTGTGGTGTTGTGACTCCAAGAAAGGTCATCGGAGATCTGTACTCCCAGGAACTTGAACGTGTGGACCCTCTCCACACACACGCCTTCGATGCAGAGGGGGGGCGGCAGCGTCTTGTTCCTCCTGAAGTCGACGACAATCTCCTTTGTTTTAGCAGAGTTAAGGTGCAGTCTGTTGTCCTTGCACCAAGTTGTCAGTCTCCCTACCTCCTCTCTGTAGGCTGTCTCGTCACCTTCCGAGATCAGACCGACCACTGTCGTGTCGTCAGCAAACTTGACGATGGTGTTGTTGCCGTGGGCCGGGCTGCAGTCGTAGGTGTAGAGGGCGTACAGGAGAGGGCTCAGCACGCATCCTTGGGGGGAACCGGTGCTCAGCATGAGGGTGGAGGACGTGTAGGGGCCGAGCAACACAGTCTGGGGTCTGTTGGTCAGAAAGTCCTTAATCCAGATGCGTGTGAGGGCAGGGAGGCCGAGAGTGTCCAGTTTGGCGACGAGGATGTCTGGGATGATCGTGTTGAATGCCGAGCTGTAGTCCACAAAGAGCATCCTTGCATAGCTCCGCTGTTGTTCCAGGTGGCCCAGCACAACATGCAGAGCAGCCCTGGTTGAGTGTTTCACCTCGCTTTTTGTAAATTTTATGGAGTACAGTGAACCCTCGGTTATCGCGGTTAATGGGGACCGAGACCACCCGCGAAAACTGAAAATCCGCGAAGTAGCGGCGCACCTTCAAAAATGCTTAAAAAAAAAATACAATATATATAATAAATATATAAATATATATATATATATATATATATACGGGGAGAGAGAGAGTGAAATTCATGTTATAACAAAAAAAACAAATTATTATTAAAACGTATTATTTTTTTATTCCCCAGCCATTCTTTTTGTATTTATTTAATTACTCAGACTTTTACCTGCTGGTACGCCGTCTGGTGTGCCCTGTGAAATGAAAGGTGCCATTCTTTATTTATTTATTTATTTATTCATTTATTCATTCATAACTGACAGCTTCGCGCTCCGCTCGTGCCCGGGCGGAAGAGGTGCTCCAATTCGGCTTAACTGTGACACACGCCCACCCTCCTCCCCCGGAGCTTCCATTCGGTTAAACTTAGGGGCCGCTTGGCACCGCCCGTGCCCGGGGAAGGTGCTCCTCTTCGGCTTACTGTGTCGCGAGCATGCCCTCCTCCTCCGGAGCTTCCATTCGGTTAAACTTAGGGGCCGCTTGGAACCGCCCGTGCCCGGGGAAGGTGCTCCTCTTCGGCTTACTGTGACGCGAGCATGCCCTCCTCCTCCGGAGCTTCCATTCGGTTAAACTTAGGGGCCGCTTGGCACCGCCCGTGCCCGGGGAAGGTGCTCCTCTACGGCTTAACTGCCACGCACGCCGGCCGGAGCTCTGGTACGGTCCGAACCGCGCGAAACGTCGCCACCGATCGTGTCCGGGGGAACGTGCTCTTCTTCGTCCACTCTTCTCTTCGCCCACGCTCTTCTTCGGCGCACGCCGGCCGTCTAACCGCTCCAGCGCCCCGTCGTGCCGCTCGGCGAAACTACAATGCCCCCGAATATTTTTTATACCCGCGAAGCACTGAACCCGCGAAAGGTGAACCGCGAAGTAGCGAGGGTTCACTGTATGTATAAGACCAAGACCTACAAAAAAGTCTCTTGGAGCAATGAGCTAGGTTTTACAGGAAGTCGGCCATTTTGAATTTATTAAAAGGGGGCGGGTCACCACAATGGACTTTGTGTAGAAATTCTTATTGGGGCCCGAGCAGCGACCGCGGCGAGGTCCCTGTTGTTTATGTAGAAATTATTATTAGGGCCCGAGCAGCGACCGCTACGAGGTCCCCATTGTTTTTGTGGAAATTATTATTATTATTATTATTATTAGGGCCCGAGCAGTGACCGCTGCGAGGTCCCTATTGTTTTTCTAGAAATTGTTATTAGGGCCCGAGCTACGACGGCTGCGAGGTCCCTATTGTTTTTGTAGAAAATATTATTACTTTTATTATTATTATTATTATTATTATTAGGGCCTGAGCAGCGACCGCTGCGAAGTCCCTGTTGTTTTTGTAGAAATTATTATTATTATTATTTTTCCGATTGTACGATTGCATTTTTGACCCCCGAAACATGCACAAAAACTCACCAAACTTGGCAGTCTCATCGGGCATGGCGAGAAATTTGATATTTTAACGTCTAATATGAACAGGAAGTGAGTTATGAATTTTTGAAAGTCCGACTTTTGCCCTTTTTTGCATGTTTACAGGGGTCATTCTTTTGCACCCTGATCCTAAAGGCTTCATCTGATTGCCTTAAAATTCTGTCTGTAGCATCTTAAGACCTGGGACAAACACTGGGGCTAAAATCTTTTGTTTCCGAAATACTATATGACGGGGGCGGGGCTTCAAAGTTTTCACTTAAGATTTCCTTCGCCGCAATGGACAAAATGCTTAATAACTCTCCTGCACATGCTGCTAAAAATCCAAAACTTCACATATGCATAAAGAGTCGGTACCTGAAGACATCTATATGTTTATATTCTGTTATACACCTTGCGCCAATCAATATCATTTTTTACATTTTGACGTACTGCACGGTGCCCTTTTAACGAATCCGATTGAAAATTGGCTAGAAAAGACTCAAGACATTGATCTTACTCTATCCCTATTTTTGTGACTTTCCTTCGAAGGGCGTGGCTATTGCGGTGCCGCAGAGTCTGATTATTCTCCGTGGCAACAAAAGTTCCTGCAAAATGATTCAGATGATCCATCTTCTCGAAATTTTTCACGTTTGAGGATATTCAGGCCCTGAAGACGGCTGCCAACTTATTTTTGATCGCAGTGGTAGCGCCACCAACTGGTTAAAACAAATACAAATTATTTTCGTTGATGTTTTTCTCCGGGCAGGTTAACAAAATCTACCTTATATTTGCTCGGATGAGTGTTTAGGCCTTGAGGATGTCACAATACGAAAGTCTTTCGCCTTCTTCAGAGTGTCACATGATGGTGTCTTGTGACCCGTCTTTATCAGCTGATGTTCCATGAGGGCGTGACTTACCTGTCACAAGAATGAAGGCAAGTCACGCCCCCCGCTGTCCGTTCACTCCGCCAAGATGCTGCTCCAGGTGGTAGAGAGGATGAAGGCTCCCTTGTCTCTGTTCATGGTTTTTATGCCTCGCTTGCAGATCTCAATGGCCTCTCTGATCCAGCGCTGTTGTTTGTTCTCTTCGGTGCGGATGACCCTGCCCTTCTCCCGGTCCATGATGTGGTTTTCCCTTTTGCAGTGGTCAGTGATTGCTGATTTGTAATGTTCATGTTGTGCTTGTTCTTTTACTGCTATGATTTTTCATTTTTTTGACAGGTAATTCACACCCTCATGGAACATCAGCTGATAAAGACGGGTCTCAAGACACCATCATGCGACACTCTGAAGAAGGCGAAAGACTCGCCGAAACATGTCAGGTAAAAAATTTACCTAAAACATAATTGTCTGCTTTTAATGAATCTGTCAAATATCAATAATAAGAAGACAAAATGAACCTAATACAAATAAATGAATGCTTAATAACTCCCCTGCACATGCTCCTAAAAATCCAAACCTTCACCTGTAAATAAAATGTCCCGACCTGAAGACATCTTAATGTTATTATTTTGTTATACACACAGCGCCGCCAAGTGGAATAAAAAATTTGTTTTTATTTTAATTTTCACGTACTGCACGGTGCCCTTTTGACGAATCCGACTGAAAATTAGTCAGAAAAGACTCAAGACAATGATCTTACTCTCTGCCGAGTTTTGTGACGTTTTGGCAAAAGGCGTGGCTATTACGGTGCTGAAAAGTCCGATTGTACTTTGTGGCAACAAAAGCTCCGGCAACATGACTGAGATGATCCTATCTTCTCGAAGTTGTACACATTTGAGGATACTTCAACCCTGAAGACATCTACCAACTTATTTTTCATCGTAGTAGTAGCGCCACCAACTGGTAAAAGCTAATACAAGTTATTTTCTTGGATGTTTTTCTCCGTGCAACTCAACAAGGTCGCCCTCATATATGCTCGGAGGACTGTTTCGTCCATGAGGATGTCACAATACGAAATTCATCCTTTTTCGTGAAAAGTTGTGGGAGTGGCATTGCACTGTCCGGCAATAAAACAACGCTGATTATGAGGTTCTAAATATGAACGACAACTCGTGAAACTTGACACACACATCAGGCAGAGCAAATTTATCAATATTTTATACGTTAGTTGTGCAGCTTTTTTTAAATGGCTCGCCATGGCCCTCGAGAAATGTTCAAAAAAGCAGCCCTGGTTGAGTGTTTCACCTCGCTTTTTGTAAATTTTATGGAGTACAGTGAACCCTCGGTTGTCGCGGTTAATGGGGACCGAGACCACCCGCGGAAACTGAAAATCCGCGAAGTAGCGGCGCACCTTCAAAAATGCTTAAAAAAAAATACAATATATATAATATATATATATAGATATATATATAGATATATATATATATATACAGAGAGAGAGAGAGAGTGAAATTCATGTTATAACAAAAAAAACAAATTATTATTAAAACGTATTATTTTTTTATTCCCCAGCCATTCTTTTTGTATTTATTTAATTACTCCGACTATTACCTGCTGGTACGCCGTCCGGTGTGCCCTGTGAAATGAAAGGTGGCATTCTTTATTTATTTATTCATTTATTCATTCATAACTGACAGCTTCGCGCTCCGTTCGTGCCCGGGCGGAAGAGGTGTTCCAATTCGGCTTAACTGTGACACACGCCCGCCCTCCTCCCCCGGAGCTTCCATTCGGTTAAACTTAGGGGCCGCTTGGCACCGCCCGTGCCCGGGGAAGGTGCTCCTCTTCGGCTTACTGTGACGCGAGCATGCCCGCCTCCTCCGGAGCTTCCATTCGGTTAAACTTGGGGGCCGCTTGGAACCGCCCGTGCCCGGCGAAGGTGCTCCTCTTCGGCTTACTGTGACGCGAGCATGCCCTCCTCCTCCGGAGCTTCCATTCGGTTAAACTTAGGGGCCGCTTGGCACCGCCCGTGCCCGGGGAAGGTGCTCCTCTACGGCTTAACTGCCACGCACGCCGGCCGGAGCTCTGGTACGGTCCGAACCGCGCGAAACGTCGCCACCGATCGTGTCCGGGGGAACGTGCTCTTCTTCGTCCACTCTCCTCTTCGCCCACGCTCTTCTTCGGCGCACGCCGGCCGTCTAACCGCTCCAGCGCCCGTCGTGCCGCTCGGCGAAACTACAATGCCCCCGAATATTTTTTATACCCGCGAAGCACTGAACCCGCGAAAGGTGAACCGCGAAGTAGCGAGGGTTCACTGTATGTATAAGACCAAGACCTACAAAAAAGTCTCTTGGAGCAATGAGCTAGGTTTTACAGGAAGTCGGCCATTTTGAATTTACTTAAAAGGGGCGGGTCACCACAATGGACTTTGTGTAGAAATTATTATTGGGGCCCGAGCAGCGACCGCGGCGAGGTCCCTATTGTTTATGTAGAAATTATTATTATTAGGGCCCGAGCAGCGACCGCTACGAGGTCCCCATTGTTTTTGTGGAAATTATTATTATTATTATTATTAGGGCCCGAGCAGTGACCGCTGCGAGGTCCCTATTGTTTTTCTAGAAATTGTTATTAGGGCCCGAGCTGCGACGGCTGCGAGGTCCCTATTGTTTTTGTAGAAAATATTAATACTTTTATTATTATTATTATTATTAGGGCCTGAGCAGCGACCGCTGCGAAGTCCCTGTTGTTTTTGTAGAAATTATTATTATTATTATTTTTCCGATTGTTCGATTGCATTTTTGACCCCCGAAACATGCACAAAAATTCACCAAACTTGGCAGTCTCATCGGGCATGGCGAAAAATTTGATATTTTAACGTCTAATATGAACAGGAAGTGAGTTATGAATTTTTGAAAGTCCGACTTTTGCCCTTTTTTGCATGTTTACAGGGGTCATTCTTTTGCACCCTGATCCTAAAGGCTTCATCTGATTGCCTTAAAATTCTGTCTGTAGCATCTTAAGACCTGGGACAAACACTGGGGCTAAAATTTTTTGTTTCCGAAATACTATATGACGGGGGCGGGGCTTCGAAGTTTTCACTTAAGATTTCCTTCGCCGCAATGGACAAAATGCTTAATAACTCTCTTGCACATGCTGCTAAAAATCCAAAACTTCACATGTACATCAAGAGTCGGTACCTGAAGACATCTATATGTTTATATTCTGTTATACACCTTGCGCCAATCAATATCATTTTTTACATTTTGACGTCCTGCACGGTGCCCTTTTAACGAATCCGATTGAAAATTGGCTCGAAAAGACTCAAGACATTGATCTTACTCTATCCCTATTTTTGTGACTTTCCTTCGAAGGGCGTGGCTATTACGGTGCCGCAGAGTCTGATTATTCTCCGTGGCAACAAAAGTTCCTGCAAAATGATTCAGATGATCCATCTTCTCGAAATTTTTCACATTTGAGGATATTCAGGCCCTGAAGACGGCTGCCAACTTATTTTTGATCGGATGAGTGTTTAGGCCTTGAGGATGTCACAATACGAAAGTCTTTCGCCTTCTTCAGAGTGTCACATGATGGTGTCTTGTGGCCCGTCTTTATCAGCTGATGTTCCATGAGGGCGTGACTTACCTGTCACAAGAATGAAGGCAAGTCACGCCCCCCGCTGTCCGTTCACTCCGCCAAGATGCTGCTCCAGGTGGTAGAGAGGATGAAGGCTCCCTTGTCTCTGTTCATGGTTTTTATGCCTCGCTTGCAGATCTCAATGGCCTCTCTGATCCAGCGCTGTTGTTTGTTCTCTTCTGTGCGGATGACCCTGCCCTTCTCCCGGTCCATGATGTGGTTTTCCCTTTTGCAGTGGTCAGTGATTGCTGATTTGTAATGTTCATGTTGTGCTTGTTCTTTTACTGCTCTGATTTTTTTCATTTTTTTGACAGGTAAGTCACACCCTCATGGAACATCAGCTCAAGACACCATCATGCGACACTCTGAAGAAGGCGAAAGACTCGCCGAAACATGTCAGTGAAAAAATTAACCTAAAACATAATTGTCTGCTTTTAATGAATCAGTCAAATATCAATAATAAGACAAAATGAACCTAATACAAATAAATGAATGCTTAATAACGCCCCTGCACATGCTCCTAAAAATCCAAACCTTCACCTGTAAATAAAACGTCCCGACCTGAAGACATCTTAATGTTATTATTTTGTTATACACACAGCGCCGCCAAGTGGAATCAAAAATTTGTTTTTATTTTAATTTTCACGTACTGCACGGTGCCCTTTTGACGAATCCGACTGAAAATTAGTCAGAAAAGACTCAAGACAATGATCTTACTCTGTGCCGAATTTTGTGACGTTTTGGCAAAAGGCGTGGCTATTACGGTGCTGAAAAATCCGATTGTACTTTGTGGCAACAAAAGCTCTGGCAACATGACTCAGATGATCCTATCTTCTCGAAGTTGTACACATTTGAGGATACTTCAGCCCTGAAGACATCTACCAACTTATTTTTCATCGTAGTAGTAGCGCCACCAACTGGTAAAAGCTAATACAAGTTATTTTCTTGGATGTTTTTCTCCGTGCAACTCAACAAGGTCGCCCTCATATATGCTCGGATGACTGTTTCGGCCATGAGGATGTCACAATACGAAATTCATCCTTTTTCGTGAAAAGTTGTGGGAGTGGCATTGCACTGTTCGGCAATAAAACAACGCTGATTATGAGGTTCTAAATATGAACGACAACTCGTGAAACTTTACACACACATCAGGTAGAGCAAATTTATCAATATTTTATACGTTAGTTGTGCAGCTTTTTTGAAATGGCTCGCCATGGCCCTCGAGAAAAGTTAAAAAAAGAATAGAATAGAAATAGAAATCCCTTTATTGTCATTGTACTCAAGTGTGCAACGAGATTAGAGGGCTCCCCTCTCCAGTGCAATACAACAATAATACAGACAATATATAAATTAGATAAATAAATAAGACAGTGCAATGGAATTCAGTACTGAATAGGGCATATAGAAACACATCACAATGCTGTTTTGCAAGGTTAGGGTGGTCTCGTGTGTGTGTGAGAGTTCAGTATGGAGATGGCTCTCGGAAAGAAACTGTTTCTCAGTCTATTGGTCCTTGATTTGATGCATCTGTAGCGCCTGCCAGAGGGCAACAGGTCGAACAGGTGTGAGTTTGGGTGGGTATTGTCTTTGACGATGTTGAGAGCCCTTCTGAGGCACCGGGCGGTGTAGATGTCCGACAGCGAGGGGAGAGGGCAGCCAATAATCCTTTGCGCTGTTTTGACTGTCCTCTGGGGCCTCACTCTGTCCGCCTCAGTGCAGCCGCTGTACCAGGTGGAGACACAGTACGTCAGCAGGCTCTCGATGGACGAGTGGTAGAAGGCCAGCAGCAGCTTCCTGTCCAGGTTGAATTTCCTGAGGACTCTCAGGAAGTGCAGACGTTGGCGGACCTTCTTTACCACTGCTGTGGTGTTGTGACTCCAAGAAAGGTCATCGGAGATCTGTACTCCCAGGAACTTGAACGTGTGGACCCTCTCCACACACACGCCTTCGATGCAGAGGGGGGGCGGCAGCGTCTTGTTCCTCCTGAAGTCGACGACAATCTCCTTTGTTTTAGCAGAGTTAAGGTGCAGTCTGTTGTCCTTGCACCAAGTTGTCAGTCTCCCTACCTCCTCTCTGTAGGCTGTCTCGTCACCTTCCGAGATCAGACCGACCACTGTCGTGTCGTCAGCAAACTTGACGATGGTGTTGTTGCCGTGGGCCGGGCTGCAGTCGTAGGTGTAGAGGGCGTACAGGAGAGGGCTCAGCACGCATCCTTGGGGGGAACCGGTGCTCAGCATGAGGGTGGAGGACGTGTAGGGGCCGAGCAACACAGTCTGGGGTCTGTTGGTCAGAAAGTCCTTAATCCAGATGCGTGTGAGGGCAGGGAGGCCGAGAGTGTCCAGTTTGGCGACGAGGATGTCTGGGATGATCGTGTTGAATGCCGAGCTGTAGTCCACAAAGAGCATCCTTGCATAGCTCCGCTGTTGTTCCAGGTGGCCCAGCACAACATGCAGAGCAGCCCTGGTTGAGTGTTTCACCTCGCTTTTTGTAAATTTTATGGAGTACAGTGAACCCTCGGTTATCGCGGTTAATGGGGACCGAGACCACCCGCGAAAACTGAAAATCCGCGAAGTAGCGGCGCACCTTCAAAAATGCTTAAAAAAAAAATACAATATATATAATATATATTTATAAATATATAAATATATATATATATAAATATAATATATAAATATATATATATATATATATATATATATATATATACGGGGAGAGAGAGAGTGAAATTCATGTTATAACAAAAAAAACAAATTATTATTAAAACGTATTATTTTTTTATTCCCCAGCCATTCTTTTTGTATTGATTTAATTACTCAGACTTTTACCTGCTGGTACGCCGTCTGGTGTGCCCTGTGAAATGAAAGGTGCCATTCTTTATTTATTTATTTATTTATTCATTTATTCATTCATAACTGACAGCTTCGCGCTCCGCTCGTGCCCGGGCGGAAGAGGTGCTCCAATTCGGCTTAACTGTGACACACGCCCACCCTCCTCCCCCGGAGCTTCCATTCGGTTAAACTTAGGGGCCGCTTGGCACCGCCCGTGCCCGGGGAAGGTGCTCCTCTTCGGCTTACTGTGTCGCGAGCATGCCCTCCTCCTCCGGAGCTTCCATTCGGTTAAACTTAGGGGCCGCTTGGAACCGCCCGTGCCAGGGGAAGGTGCTCCTCTTCGGCTTACTGTGACGCGAGCATGCCCTCCTCCTCCGGAGCTTCCATTCGGTTAAACTTAGGGGCCGCTTGGCACCGCCCGTGCCCGGGGAAGGTGCTCCTCTACGGCTTAACTGCCACGCACGCCGGCCGGAGCTCGTACGGTCCGAACCGCGCGAAACGTCGCCACCGATCGTGTCCGGGGGAACGTGCTCTTCTTCGTCCACTCTTCTCTTCGCCCACGCTCTTCTTCGGCGCACGCCGGCCGTCTAACCGCTCCAGCGCCCCGTCGTGCCGCTCGGCGAAACTACAATGCCCCCGAATATTTTTTATACCCGCGAAGCACTGAACCCGCGAAAGGTGAACCGCGAAGTAGCGAGGGCTCACTGTATGTATAAGACCAAGACCTACAAAAAAGTCTCTTGGAGCAATGAGCTAGGTTTTACAGGAAGTCGGCCATTTTGAATTTATTAAAAGGGGGCGGGTCACCACAATGGACTTTGTGTAGAAATTATTATTGGGGCCCGAGCAGCGACCGCGGCGAGGTCCCTATTGTTTATGTAGAAATTATTATTAGGGCCCGAGCAGCGCCCGCTACGAGGTCCCCATTGTTTTTGTGGAAATTATTATTATTATTATTATTCGGGCCCGAGCAGTGACCGCTGCGAGGTCCCTATTGTTTTTCTAGAAATTGTTATTAGGGCCCGAGCTGCGACGGCTGCCACATTGTTTGCCCTGGTTGTTTCAGTTAATAAATTCCCTTCACGTTACTGACCTCTCTGCCTCCTCGCCTTTTGGGTCCACCTCCTCCTCGCCGACCGACGAGTCCTGACAGAATGACCCGACCAAAGAAGGACCCAGCGAGAGGCTCACGGCGGCGTCATGGATATTCAGGCCCTGAAGACGGCTGCCAACTTATTTTTGATCGCAGTGGTAGCGCCACCAACTGGTTAAAACAAATACAAATTATTTTCGTTGATGTTTTTCTCCGGGCAGGTTCACAAAATCTACCTTATATTTGCTCGGATGAGTGTTTAGGCCTTGAGGATGTCACAATACGAAAGTCTTTCGCCTTCTTCAGAGTGTCACATGATGGTGTCTTGTGACCCGTCTTTATCAGCTGATGTTCCATGAGGGCGTGACTTACCTGTCACAAGAATGAAGGCAAGTCACGCCCCCCGCTGTCCGTTCACTCCGCCAAGATGCTGCTCTAGGTGGTAGAGAGGATGAAGGCTCCCTTGTCTCTGTTCATGGTTTTTATGCCTCGCTTGCAGATCTCAATGGCCTCTCTGATCCAGCGCTGTTGTTTGTTCTCTTCGGTGCGGATGACCCTGCCCTTCTCCCGGTCCATGATGTGGTTTTCCCTTTTGCAGTGGTCAGTGATTGCTGATTTGTAATGTTCATGTTGTTGTCCATGACGCCGCCGGACGGACAACCCCCCTCAGCCTGCCGACCAACCCCGTGTCCTTCAAGTAGGTTCCATTTTCCGCTCGACGTCTGTTTCTCCCCTTTTGCCCCCCGATTACAGCACCGATTACCAGCCTGTCATACCCCCTCACCTGATCATAGATTCGGATTACGAGGACGATTTTGAGCACCAAGCCCTTTCACCCCCTCACGGTTCGAGTAAGTCCGGTCACGAGTTTGATTTTGAGCACCTTGCCCCTCACATTTTTTCCGATCCAGATCACGACTATGATTTTGAATATATTGCCACTCTCTTAGTCGCTCAGCGCAACGCGGAGTTATTTTTGAGCCGTCACCTTCCTCCCCCCGAGCCATTTGAGTTTTTCGCGACCACCTCCCACTCCCCCTCGCGCGCTTCACGTCCCAAATCCCGGAAGTCACGGTCACGTCGCGCACATCGTTCACCATCAGTTTCAGCACCGGATCACGCTCCCCTGGCGTCTCCTAGCTCGCGTTCACCAGCCCCCGCAGTCACGGTCCCTCAGGTCTCCCGTTTTCCTGATTCCCTATGGCGGCAGGCTGACAGGGATCAGGGCCCCCGGTTCGGCTGTGCCCGGATCGACTGCTGCGCCCGGCCCGCTGTCGCCTCCACGCCTGCAGCAGTGACCAATGCAGCTCCCGCTGCACGGACCCCGCCGCCTCCATGCGAGCCGCAGCCTCCAGAGTCCCGTGCCGACTCCTCGAAGGCGGCCAAGCCCCGTTCCGGCTCCCCGCCAGCTGCTGAGCCCTGTCCCGGCTCCCCGCCAGCTGCTGAGCCCAGTCCCGGCTCCCCGCCAGCTGCTGAGCCCTGTCCCGGCTCCCCACCAGCTGCTGAGCCCTGTCCCGGCTCCCCGCCAGCTGCTGAGCCCTGTCCCGGCTCCCCGCCAGCTGCTGAGCCCAGTCCCGGCTCCCCGCCAGCTGCTGAGCCCAGTCCCGGCTCCCCGCCAGTTGCTGAGCCCAGTCCCGGCTCCCCGCCAGCTGCTGAGCCCAGTCCCGGCTCCCCGCCAGCTGCTGAGCCCAGTCCCGGCTCCCCGCCAGCTGCTGAGCCCAGTCCCGGCTCCCCGCCAGCTGCTGAGCCGTGTCCCGGCTCCCCGTCAGCGGCCGAGCCCCGTCCCGGGGCCCCAATGGCGATCCCAGCTCCCGATCCAGCGGAGCACGCTGTGCGCCCGAACCAAGTTCACGTTCAGGCGGAGCACATCCTGCCCCCGACCCAAGTTCACGTTCACGCGGAGCCCGTCCGGCGTCCGTCCCTAGTTCACGTTCAGGCGGAGCACGCTGTGCGTCCGTCCCAAGCTCACGTTCAGGCGGAGCACGCTGTGCGTCCGTCCCAAGCTCACGTTCAGGCGGAGCACGTTGTGCGTCCGTCCCAAGTCCACGTTCAGGGGAAGCACACCCTGCTTCCGACCCAGGTTCACGTTCAGGAGGAGCACGCTGCGCGTCCGTCCCAAGCTCACGTTCCGGCGGAGCACGTTGTGCGTCCGTCCCAAGCCCATGTTCCGGTGGGGCACGCCTTGCCTCCGCTCCAAGCTCACGTTTTGGCAGAACACGGCCCGCAGCCGTCACTCCCGGTCCCTGCACCCGTGGTGGACGACGAGCAGTCGCCTGCCGTATCGGTCCCAGCGGCGCCTGATGAAGCGCCGCCGCTCCCGGTCCCGGTGCCTGCGATGGACGACGGTCCGCCGCCGAGTCACGCCTCAGCCTCGGCGACGCACGACGACCCACCATCGCACCCCGCTCTGGCCTCGGCAGCATCCGACGACCCGTCGCCACTGCTCGCCTTGGCTCCGGCACAACGCTCGACGACCCACGGCCGCTCCTGGTTTCTGCCTCGGCGGTGGACGGCGACCCACCGCCGCTCCACATTCTTGTCTCGGCAGGGGTCGACGACCAGCCGCCGCTCCCGGTTCCGGTGCCCGCGATGGACGACGGTCCGCCGCCGCGTCACGCCTCAGTCTCGGCGACGCACGAGGACCCACCACCGCGCCCCGCTCTGGCCGCGGCAGCATCCGACGACCCGTCGCCACTGCTCGCCTTGGCCCCGGCGGCGCTCGACGGCCCGCGGCCGCTCTTGGTTCCTGCCTCGGCGGTGGACGACGACCCACCGCCGCTCCATGTTCTTGTCTCGGCAGGGATCGACGACCAGCCGTCGCTCCGCGTTCCTGTGTCGGCGGGGTTCAACGATGGGCCGCCGCCCCACGTTCCGGTCTCGGCGGTGTTCGACGACCAGCCGCCGCTCCACGTTCCTGACGCGGCGGGGTTCGACGACCAGCCGTCGCTCCACGTTCCG
>NW_028283651.1:300000-400000 GCF_059441095.1 Idiotropiscis lumnitzeri
TTTTTTTAGTGCTGAAAATGCATTTTCAGCTCGCACTGTACACATTTGCTATGTGAGGCATTATCTCATAAGGGAAATACTGGACAATCAAATTAATGACTGCCCAGGCTTCAGGATGTCTTTTTACACTATATAAAGGTGGAAATTTAAATTGGAAACGTTTGGTTTAGCTGTTATAAAAGTTTGTTTTTTTAGTGCTGAAAATGCATTTTCAGCTCGCACTGTACACATTTGCTATGTGAGGCATTATCTCATAAGGGAAATACTGGACAATCAAATTAATGACTTCCCAGGCTTCAGGATGCCTTTTTACACTCTATAAATGTGGAAATTTACATTGGAAACGTTTGGTTTAGCTGTTAATGAAGTTTCGTTTTTTTAGTGCTGAAAATTCATTGTCTGCTGGCGCTGTACACTTTTTCTAAGTGTTGCAATATCTCATGAAGGAAATACTGGACAATCAAATTAATGACTTTCCAGGCTTCAGGATGCCTTTCTACACTATATAAAGGTGGAAATTTACATTGGAAACGTTTGGTTTAGCTGTTATAAAAGTTTGGTTTTTTAGTGCTGTAAATGCATTTTCAGCTCGCGCTGTACACATTTGCTATGAGAGGCATTATCTCATAAGGGAAATATTGGACAATCAAATTAATGACTGCCCAGGCTTCAGGATGTATTTTTACACTATATAAGGGTGGAAATTTACATTGGAAACGTTTAGTTTAGCTGTTAATGAAGTTTCGTTTTTTTAGTGCTGAAAATTCATTGTCTGCTGGCGCTGTACACTTTTTCTAAGTGTTGCAATATCTCATGAAGGAAATACTGGACAATCAAATTAATGACTTTCCAGGCTTCAGGATGCCTTTCTACACTATATAAAGGTGGAAATGTACATTGGAAACGTTTGGTTTAGCTGTTATAAAAGTTTGGTTTTTTAGTGCTGTAAATGCATTTTCAGCTCGCGCTGTACACATTTGCTATGAGAGGCATTATCTCAGAAGGGAAATATTGGACAATCAAATTAATGACTGCCCAGGCTTCAGGATGTCTTTTTACACTATATAAAGGTGGAAATTTACATTGGAAACGTTTGGTTTAGCTGTTATAAAAGTTTGGTTTTTTTAGTGCTGAAAATGCATTTTCAGCTCGCACTGTACACATTTGCTGTGTGAGGCATTATCTCATAAGGGAAATACTGGACAATCAAATTAATGACTGCCCAGGCTTCAGGATGTCTTTTTACACTATATAAAGGTGGAAATTTACATTGGAAACGTTTGGTTTAGCTGTTATAAAAGTTTGGTTTTTTAGTGCTGAAAATGCATTTTCAGCTCGCACTGTACACATTTGCTATGTGAGGCATTATCTCATAAGGGAAATACTGGACAATCAAATTAATGACTTCCCAGGCTTCAGGATGCCTTTTTACACTCTATAAATGTGGAAATTTACATTGGAAACGTTTGGTTTAGCTGTTAATGAAGTTTCGTTTTTTTAGTGCTGAAAATTCATTGTCTGCTGGCGCTGTACACTTTTTCTAAGTGTTGCAATATCTCATGAAGGAAATACTGGACAATCAAATTAATGACTTTCCAGGCTTCAGGATGCCTTTCTACACTATATAAAGGTGGAAATTTACATTGGAAACGTTTGGTTTAGCTGTTATAAAAGTTTGGTTTTTTAGTGCTGTAAATGCATTTTCAGCTCGCGCTGTACACATTTGCTATGAGAAGCATTATCTCATAAGGGAAATATTGGACAATCAAATTAATGACTGCCCAGGCTTCAGGATGTCTTTTTACACTATATAAGGGTGGAAATTTACATTGGAAACGTTTAGTTTAGCTGTTAATGAAGTTTCGTTTTTTTAGTGCTGAAAATTCATTGTCTGCTGGCGCTGTACACTTTTTCTAAGTGTTGCAATATCTCATGAAGGAAATACTGGACAATCAAATTAATGACTTTCCAGGCTTCAGGATGCCTTTCTACACTATATAAAGGTGGAAATGTACATTGGAAACGTTTGGTTTAGCTGTTATAAAAGTTTGTTTTTTTAGTGCTGTAAATGCATTTTCAGCTCGCGCTGTACACATTTGCTATGAGAGGCATTATCTCAAAAGGGAAATATTGGACAATCAAATTAATGACTGCCCAGGCTTCAGGATGTCTTTTTACACTATAAAAAGGTGGAAATTTACATTGGAAACGTTTGGTTTAGCTGTTATAAAAGTTTGGTTTTTTAGTGCTGAAAATGCATTTTCAGCTCGCACTGTACACATTTGCTATGTGAGGCATTATCTCATAAGGGAAATACTGGACAATCAAATTAATGACTTCCCAGGCTTCAGGATGCCTTTTTACACTCTATAAATGTGGAAATTTACATTGGAAACGTTTGGTTTAGCTGTTAATGAAGTTTCGTTTTTTTAGTGCTGAAAATTCATTGTCTGCTGGCGCTGTACACTTTTTCTAAGTGTTGCAATATCTCATGAAGGAAATACTGGACAATCAAATTAATGACTTTCCAGGCTTCAGGATGCCTTTCTACACTATATAAAGGTGGAAATTTACATTGGAAACGTTTGGTTTAGCTGTTATAAAAGTTTGGTTTTTTAGTGCTGTAAATGCATTTTCAGCTCGCGCTGTACACATTTGCTATGAGAGGCATTATCTCATAAGGGAAATATTGGACAATCAAATTAATGACTGCCCAGGCTTCAGGATGTCTTTTTACACTATATAAAGGTGGAAATTTACATTGGAAACGTTTAGTTTAGCTGTTAATGAAGTTTCGTTTTTTTTAGTGCTGAAAATTCATTGTCTGCTGGCGCTGTACACTTTTTCTAAGTGTTGCAATATCTCATGAAGGAAATACTGGACAATCAAATTAATGACTTTCCAGGCTTCAGGATGCCTTTCTACACTATATAAAGGTGGAAATTTACATTGGAAACGTTTGGTTTAGCTGTTATAAAAGTTTGGTTTTTTAGTGCTGTAAATGCATTTTCAGCTCGCGCTGTACACATTTGCTATGAGAGGCATTATCTCATAAGGGAAATATTGGACAATCAAATTAATGACTGCCCAGGCTTCAGGATGTCTTTTTACACTATATAAAGGTGGAAATTTACATTGGAAACGTTTGGTTTAGCTATTATAAAAGTTTGGTTTTTTAGTGCTGTAAATGCATTTTCAGCTCGCGCTGTACACATTTGCTACGAGAGGCATTATCTCATAAGGGAAATATTGGACAATCAAATTAATGGCTGCCCAGGCTTCAGGGTGTCTTTTTACTCTATATAAAGTTGGAAATTTACATTGGAAACGTTTAGTTTAGCTGTTAATGAAGTTTCGTTTTTTTAGTGCTGAAAATTCATTGTCTGCTGGCGCTGTACACTTTTTCTAAGTGTTGCAATATCTCATGAAGGAAATACTGGACAATCAAATCAATGACTTTCCAGGCTTCAGGATGCCTTTCTACACTATATAAAGGTGGAAATGTACATTGGAAACGTTTGGTTTAGCTGTTATAAAAGTTTGTTTTTTTAGTGCTGAAAATGCATTTTCAGCTCGCGCTGTACACATTTGCTATGAGAGGCATTGTCTCATAAGGGAAATATTGGACAATCAAATTAATGACTGCCTAGGCTTCGGGATGTCTTTTTACACTATATAAAGGTGGAAATTTACATTGGAAACGTTTGGTTTAGCTGTTATAAAAGTTTGGTTTTTTTAGTGCTGAAAATGCATTTTCAGCTCGCACTGTACACATTTGCTATGTGAGGCATTATCTCATAAGGGAAATACTGGACAATCAAATTAATGACTGCCCAGGCTTCAGGATGTCTTTTTACACTATATAAAGGTGGAAATTTAAATTGGAAACGTTTGGTTTAGCTGTTATAAAAGTTTGTTTTTTTAGTGCTGAAAATGCATTTTCAGCTCGCACTGTACACATTTGCTATGTGAGGCATTATCTCATAAGGGAAATACTGGACAATCAAATTAATGACTTCCCAGGCTTCAGGATGCCTTTTTACACTCTATAAATGTGGAAATTTACATTGGAAACGTTTGGTTTAGCTGTTAATGAAGTTTCGTTTTTTTAGTGCTGAAAATTCATTGTCTGCTGGCGCTGTACACTTTTTCTAAGTGTTGCAATATCTCATGAAGGAAATACTGGACAATCAAATTAATGACTTTCCAGGCTTCAGGATGCCTTTCTACACTATATAAAGGTGGAAATTTACATTGGAAACGTTTGGTTTAGCTGTTATAAAAGTTTGGTTTTTTAGTGCTGTAAATGCATTTTCAGCTCGCGCTGTACACATTTGCTATGAGAGGCATTATCTCATAAGGGAAATATTGGACAATCAAATTAATGACTGCCCAGGCTTCAGGATGTATTTTTACACTATATAAGGGTGGAAATTTACATTGGAAACGTTTAGTTTAGCTGTTAATGAAGTTTCGTTTTTTTAGTGCTGAAAATTCATTGTCTGCTGGCGCTGTACACTTTTTCTAAGTGTTGCAATATCTCATGAAGGAAATACTGGACAATCAAATTAATGACTTTCCAGGCTTCAGGATGCCTTTCTACACTATATAAAGGTGGAAATGTACATTGGAAACGTTTGGTTTAGCTGTTATAAAAGTTTGGTTTTTTAGTGCTGTAAATGCATTTTCAGCTCGCGCTGTACACATTTGCTATGAGAGGCATTATCTCAGAAGGGAAATATTGGACAATCAAATTAATGACTGCCCAGGCTTCAGGATGTCTTTTTACACTATATAAAGGTGGAAATTTACATTGGAAACGTTTGGTTTAGCTGTTATAAAAGTTTGGTTTTTTTAGTGCTGAAAATGCATTTTCAGCTCGCACTGTACACATTTGCTGTGTGAGGCATTATCTCATAAGGGAAATACTGGACAATCAAATTAATGACTGCCCAGGCTTCAGGATGTCTTTTTACACTATATAAAGGTGGAAATTTACATTGGAAACGTTTGGTTTAGCTGTTATAAAAGTTTGGTTTTTTAGTGCTGAAAATGCATTTTCAGCTCGCACTGTACACATTTGCTATGTGAGGCATTATCTCATAAGGGAAATACTGGACAATCAAATTAATGACTTCCCAGGCTTCAGGATGCCTTTTTACACTCTATAAATGTGGAAATTTACATTGGAAACGTTTGGTTTAGCTGTTAATGAAGTTTCGTTTTTTTAGTGCTGAAAATTCATTGTCTGCTGGCGCTGTACACTTTTTCTAAGTGTTGCAATATCTCATGAAGGAAATACTGGACAATCAAATTAATGACTTTCCAGGCTTCAGGATGCCTTTCTACACTATATAAAGGTGGAAATTTACATTGGAAACGTTTGGTTTAGCTGTTATAAAAGTTTGGTTTTTTAGTGCTGTAAATGCATTTTCAGCTCGCGCTGTACACATTTGCTATGAGAAGCATTATCTCATAAGGGAAATATTGGACAATCAAATTAATGACTGCCCAGGCTTCAGGATGTCTTTTTACACTATATAAGGGTGGAAATTTACATTGGAAACGTTTAGTTTAGCTGTTAATGAAGTTTCGTTTTTTTAGTGCTGAAAATTCATTGTCTGCTGGCGCTGTACACTTTTTCTAAGTGTTGCAATATCTCATGAAGGAAATACTGGACAATCAAATTAATGACTTTCCAGGCTTCAGGATGCCTTTCTACACTATATAAAGGTGGAAATTTACATTGGAAACGTTTAGTTTAGCTGTTAATGAAGTTTCGTTTTTTTAGTGCTGAAAATTCATTGTCTGCTGGCGCTGTACATTTTTTCTATGTGTTGCAATATCTCATGAAGGAAATACTGGACAATCAAATTAATTACTTTCCAGGCTTCAGGATGCCTTTCTACACTATATAAAGGTGGAAATGTACATTGGAAACGTTTGGTTTAGCTGTTATAAAAGTTTGGTTTTTTAGTGCTGTAAATGCATTTTCAGCTCGCGCTGTACACATTTGCTATGAGAGGCATTATCTCAGAAGGGAAATATTGGACGATCAAATTAATGACTGCCCAGGCTTCAGGATGTCTTTTTACACTATATAAAGGTGGAGATTTACATTGGAAACGTTTGGTTTAGCTGTTATAAAAGTTTGGTTTTTTTAGTGCTGAAAATGCATTTTCAGCTCGCACTGTACACATTTGCTGTGTGAGGCATTATCTCATAAGGGAAATACTGGACAATCAAATTAATGACTGCCCAGGCTTCAGGATGTCTTTTTACACTATATAAAGGTGGAAATTTACATTGGAAACGTTTGGTTTAGCTGTTATAAAAGTTTGGTTTTTTAGTGCTGTAAATGCATTTTCAGCTCGCGCTGTACACATTTGCTATGAGAGGCATTATCTCATAAGGGAAATATTGGACAATCAAATTAATGACTGCCCAGGCTTCAGGATGTCTTTTTACACTATATAAAGGTGGAAATTTACATTGGAAACGTTTGGTTTAGCTGTTATAAAAGTTTGTTTTTTTAGTGCTGTAAATGCATTTTCAGCTCGCGCTGTACACATTTGCTATGTGAGGCATTATCTCATAAGGGAAATACTGGACAATCAAATTAATGACTTCCCAGGCTTCAGGATGCCTTTTTACACTCTATAAATGTGGAAATTTACATTGGAAACGTTTGGTTTAGCTGTTAATGAAGTTTCGTTTTTTTAGTGCTGAAAATTCATTGTCTGCTGGCGCTGTACACTTTTTCTAAGTGTTGCAATATCTCATGAAGGAAATACTGGACAATCAAATCAATGACTTTCCAGGCTTCAGGATGCCTTTCTACACTATATAAAGGTGGAAATGTACATTGGAAACGTTTGGTTTAGCTGTTATAAAAGTTTGTTTTTTTAGTGCTGAAAATGCATTTTCAGCTCGCGCTGTACACATTTGCTATGAGAGGCATTGTCTCATAAGGGAAATATTGGACAATCAAATTAATGACTGCCTAGGCTTCGGGATGTCTTTTTACACTATATAAAGGTGGAAATTTACATTGGAAACGTTTGGTTTAGCTGTTATAAAAGTTTGGTTTTTTTAGTGCTGAAAATGCATTTTCAGCTCGCACTGTACACATTTGCTATGTGAGGCATTATCTCATAAGGGAAATACTGGACAATCAAATTAATGACTGCCCAGGCTTCAGGATGTCTTTTTACACTATATAAAGGTGGAAATTTAAATTGGAAACGTTTGGTTTAGCTGTTATAAAAGTTTGTTTTTTTAGTGCTGAAAATGCATTTTCAGCTCGCACTGTACACATTTGCTATGTGAGGCATTATCTCATAAGGGAAATACTGGACAATCAAATTAATGACTTCCCAGGCTTCAGGATGCCTTTTTACACTCTATAAATGTGGAAATTTACATTGGAAACGTTTGGTTTAGCTGTTAATGAAGTTTCGTTTTTTTAGTGCTGAAAATTCATTGTCTGCTGGCGCTGTACACTTTTTCTAAGTGTTGCAATATCTCATGAAGGAAATACTGGACAATCAAATTAATGACTTTCCAGGCTTCAGGATGCCTTTCTACACTATATAAAGGTGGAAATTTACATTGGAAACGTTTGGTTTAGCTGTTATAAAAGTTTGGTTTTTTAGTGCTGTAAATGCATTTTCAGCTCGCGCTGTACACATTTGCTATGAGAGGCATTATCTCATAAGGGAAATATTGGACAATCAAATTAATGACTGCCCAGGCTTCAGGATGTATTTTTACACTATATAAGGGTGGAAATTTACATTGGAAACGTTTAGTTTAGCTGTTAATGAAGTTTCGTTTTTTTAGTGCTGAAAATTCATTGTCTGCTGGCGCTGTACACTTTTTCTAAGTGTTGCAATATCTCATGAAGGAAATACTGGACAATCAAATTAATGACTTTCCAGGCTTCAGGATGCCTTTCTACACTATATAAAGGTGGAAATGTACATTGGAAACGTTTGGTTTAGCTGTTATAAAAGTTTGGTTTTTTAGTGCTGTAAATGCATTTTCAGCTCGCGCTGTACACATTTGCTATGAGAGGCATTATCTCAGAAGGGAAATATTGGACAATCAAATTAATGACTGCCCAGGCTTCAGGATGTCTTTTTACACTATATAAAGGTGGAAATTTACATTGGAAACGTTTGGTTTAGCTGTTATAAAAGTTTGGTTTTTTTAGTGCTGAAAATGCATTTTCAGCTCGCACTGTACACATTTGCTGTGTGAGGCATTATCTCATAAGGGAAATACTGGACAATCAAATTAATGACTGCCCAGGCTTCAGGATGTCTTTTTACACTATATAAAGGTGGAAATTTACATTGGAAACGTTTGGTTTAGCTGTTATAAAAGTTTGGTTTTTTAGTGCTGAAAATGCATTTTCAGCTCGCACTGTACACATTTGCTATGTGAGGCATTATCTCATAAGGGAAATACTGGACAATCAAATTAATGACTTCCCAGGCTTCAGGATGCCTTTTTACACTCTATAAATGTGGAAATTTACATTGGAAACGTTTGGTTTAGCTGTTAATGAAGTTTCGTTTTTTTAGTGCTGAAAATTCATTGTCTGCTGGCGCTGTACACTTTTTCTAAGTGTTGCAATATCTCATGAAGGAAATACTGGACAATCAAATTAATGACTTTCCAGGCTTCAGGATGCCTTTCTACACTATATAAAGGTGGAAATTTACATTGGAAACGTTTGGTTTAGCTGTTATAAAAGTTTGGTTTTTTAGTGCTGTAAATGCATTTTCAGCTCGCGCTGTACACATTTGCTATGAGAAGCATTATCTCATAAGGGAAATATTGGACAATCAAATTAATGACTGCCCAGGCTTCAGGATGTCTTTTTACACTATATAAGGGTGGAAATTTACATTGGAAACGTTTAGTTTAGCTGTTAATGAAGTTTCGTTTTTTTAGTGCTGAAAATTCATTGTCTGCTGGCGCTGTACACTTTTTCTAAGTGTTGCAATATCTCATGAAGGAAATACTGGACAATCAAATTAATGACTTTCCAGGCTTCAGGATGCCTTTCTACACTATATAAAGGTGGAAATTTACATTGGAAACGTTTAGTTTAGCTGTTAATGAAGTTTCGTTTTTTTAGTGCTGAAAATTCATTGTCTGCTGGCGCTGTACATTTTTTCTATGTGTTGCAATATCTCATGAAGGAAATACTGGACAATCAAATTAATTACTTTCCAGGCTTCAGGATGCCTTTCTACACTATATAAAGGTGGAAATGTACATTGGAAACGTTTGGTTTAGCTGTTATAAAAGTTTGGTTTTTTAGTGCTGTAAATGCATTTTCAGCTCGCGCTGTACACATTTGCTATGAGAGGCATTATCTCAGAAGGGAAATATTGGACAATCAAATTAATGACTGCCCAGGCTTCAGGATGTCTTTTTACACTATATAAAGGTGGAGATTTACATTGGAAACGTTTGGTTTAGCTGTTATAAAAGTTTGGTTTTTTTAGTGCTGAAAATGCATTTTCAGCTCGCACTGTACACATTTGCTGTGTGAGGCATTATCTCATAAGGGAAATACTGGACAATCAAATTAATGACTGCCCAGGCTTCAGGATGTCTTTTTACACTATATAAAGGTGGAAATTTACATTGGAAACGTTTGGTTTAGCTGTTATAAAAGTTTGGTTTTTTTAGTGCTGAAAATGCATTTTCAGCTCGCACTGTCCACATTTGCTATGTGAGGCATTATCTCATAAGGGAAATACTGGACAATCAAATTAATGACTGCCCAGGCTTCAGGATGTCTTTTTACACTATATAAAGGTGGAAATTTACATTGGAAACGTTTGGTTTAGCTGTTATAAAAGTTTGTTTTTTTAGTGCTGTAAATGCATTTTCAGCTCGCGCTGTACACATTTGCTATGAGAGGCATTATCTCATAAGGGAAATATTGGACAATCAAATTAATGACTGCCCAGGCTTCAGGATGTCTTTTTACACTATATAAAGGTGGAAATATACATTGGAAACGTTTAGTTTAGCTGTTAATGAAGTTTCGTTTTTTTAGTGCTGAAAATTCATTGTCTGCTGGCGCTGTACACTTTTTCTAAGTGTTGCAATATCTCATGAAGGAAATACTGGACAATCAAATTAATGACTTTCCAGGCTTCAGGATGCCTTTCTACACTATATAAAGGTGGAAATGTACATTGGAAACGTTTGGTTTAGCTGTTATAAAAGTTTGGTTTTTTAGTGCTGTAAATGCATTTTCAGCTCGCGCTGTACACATTTGCTATGAGAGGCATTATCTCATAAGGGAAATATTAGACAATCAAATTAATGACTGCCCAGGCTTCAGGATGTCTTTTTACACTATATAAGGGTGGAAATTTACATCGGAAACATTTAGTTTAGCTGTTAATGAAGTTTCGTTTTTTTAGTGCTGAAAATTCATTGTCTGCTGGCGCTGTACACTTTTTCTAAGTGTTGCAATATGGAAATACTGGACAATCAAATTAATGACTTTCCAGGCTTCAGGATGTCTTTTTACACTATATAAAGGTGGAAATTTACATTGGAAACGTTTGGTTTAGCTGTTATAAAAGTTTGTTTTTTTAGTGCTGAAAATGCATTTTCAGCTCGCACTGTACACATTTGCTATGTGAGGCATTATCTCATAAGGGAAATACTGGACAATCAAATTAATGACTTCCCAGGCTTCAGGATGCCTTTTTACACTCTATAAATGTGGAAATTTACATTGGAAACGTTTGGTTTAGCTGTTAATGAAGTTTCGTTTTTTTAGTGCTGAAAATTCATTGTCTGCTGGCGCTGTACACTTTTTCTAAGTGTTGCAATATCTCATGAAGGAAATACTGGACAATCAAATTAATGACTTTCCAGGCTTCAGGATGCCTTTCTACACTATATAAAGGTGGAAATTTACATTGGAAACGTTTGGTTTAGCTGTTATAAAAGTTTGGTTTTTTAGTGCTGTAAATGCATTTTCAGCTCGCGCTGTACACATTTGCTATGAGAGGCATTATCTCATAAGGGAAATATTGGACAATCAAATTAATGACTGCCCAGGCTTCAGGATGTCTTTTTACACTATATAAAGGTGGAAATTTACATTGGAAACGTTTAGTTTAGCTGTTAATGAAGTTTCGTTTTTTTTAGTGCTGAGAATTCATTGTCTGCTGGCGCTGTACACTTTTTCTAAGTGTTGCAATATCTCATGAAGGAAATACTGGACAATCAAATTAATGACTTTCCAGGCTTCAGGATGC
Source organism: Idiotropiscis lumnitzeri (assembly GCF_059441095.1). Classification (NCBI taxonomy): domain Eukaryota; kingdom Metazoa; phylum Chordata; class Actinopteri; order Syngnathiformes; family Syngnathidae; genus Idiotropiscis; species Idiotropiscis lumnitzeri. The sequence continues at coordinate 311,304 of NW_028283651.1, forward strand.
CTTTCTACACTATATAAAGGTGGAAATTTACTTTGGAAACGTTTGGTTTAGCTGTTATAAAAGTTTGGTTTTTTAGTGCTGTAAATGCATTTTCAGCTCGCGCTGTACACATTTGCTATGAGAGGCATTATCTCATAAGGGAAATATTGGACAATCAAATTAATGACTGCCCAGGCTTCAGGATGTCTTTTTACACTATATAAAGGTGGAAATTTACATTGGAAACGTTTGGTTTAGCTGTTATAAAAGTTTGGTTTTTTAGTGCTGTAAATGCATTTTCAGCTCGCGCTGTACACATTTGCTATGAGAGGCATTATCTCATAAGGGAAATATTGGACAATCAAATTAATGGCTGCCCAGGCTTCAGGATGTCTTTTTACTCTATATAAAGTTGGAAATTTACATTGGAAACGTTTAGTTTAGCTGTTAATGAAGTTTCGTTTTTTTAGTGCTGAAAATTCATTGTCTGCTGGCGCTGTACACTTTTTCTAAGTGTTGCAATATCTCATGAAGGAAATACTGGACAATCAAATCAATGACTTTCCAGGCTTCAGGATGCCTTTCTACACTATATAAAGGTGGAAATGTACATTGGAAACGTTTGGTTTAGCTGTTATAAAAGTTTGTTTTTTTAGTGCTGAAAATGCATTTTCAGCTCGCGCTGTACACATTTGCTATGAGAGGCATTGTCTCATAAGGGAAATATTGGACAATCAAATTAATGACTGCCTAGGCTTCAGGATGTCTTTTTACACTATATAAAGGTGGAAATTTACATTGGAAACGTTTGGTTTAGCTATTATAAAAGTTTGGTTTTTTAGTGCTGTAAATGCATTTTCAGCTCGCGCTGTACACATTTGCTACGAGAGGCATTATCTCATAAGGGAAATATTGGACAATCAAATTAATGGCTGCCCAGGCTTCAGGGTGTCTTTTTACTCTATATAAAGTTGGAAATTTACATTGGAAACGTTTAGTTTAGCTGTTAATGAAGTTTCGTTTTTTTAGTGCTGAAAATTCATTGTCTGCTGGCGCTGTACACTTTTTCTAAGTGTTGCAATATCTCATGAAGGAAATACTGGACAATCAAATCAATGACTTTCCAGGCTTCAGGATGCCTTTCTACACTATATAAAGGTGGAAATGTACATTGGAAACGTTTGGTTTAGCTGTTATAAAAGTTTGTTTTTTTAGTGCTGAAAATGCATTTTCAGCTCGCGCTGTACACATTTGCTATGAGAGGCATTGTCTCATAAGGGAAATATTGGACAATCAAATTAATGACTGCCTAGGCTTCGGGATGTCTTTTTACACTATATAAAGGTGGAAATTTACATTGGAAACGTTTGGTTTAGCTGTTATAAAAGTTTGGTTTTTTTAGTGCTGAAAATGCATTTTCAGCTCGCACTGTACACATTTGCTATGTGAGGCATTATCTCATAAGGGAAATACTGGACAATCAAATTAATGACTGCCCAGGCTTCAGGATGTCTTTTTACACTATATAAAGGTGGAAATTTAAATTGGAAACGTTTGGTTTAGCTGTTATAAAAGTTTGTTTTTTTAGTGCTGAAAATGCATTTTCAGCTCGCACTGTACACATTTGCTATGTGAGGCATTATCTCATAAGGGAAATACTGGACAATCAAATTAATGACTTCCCAGGCTTCAGGATGCCTTTTTACACTCTATAAATGTGGAAATTTACATTGGAAACGTTTGGTTTAGCTGTTAATGAAGTTTCGTTTTTTTAGTGCTGAAAATTCATTGTCTGCTGGCGCTGTACACTTTTTCTAAGTGTTGCAATATCTCATGAAGGAAATACTGGACAATCAAATTAATGACTTTCCAGGCTTCAGGATGCCTTTCTACACTATATAAAGGTGGAAATTTACATTGGAAACGTTTGGTTTAGCTGTTATAAAAGTTTGGTTTTTTAGTGCTGTAAATGCATTTTCAGCTCGCGCTGTACACATTTGCTATGAGAGGCATTATCTCATAAGGGAAATATTGGACAATCAAATTAATGACTGCCCAGGCTTCAGGATGTATTTTTACACTATATAAGGGTGGAAATTTACATTGGAAACGTTTAGTTTAGCTGTTAATGAAGTTTCGTTTTTTTAGTGCTGAAAATTCATTGTCTGCTGGCGCTGTACACTTTTTCTAAGTGTTGCAATATCTCATGAAGGAAATACTGGACAATCAAATTAATGACTTTCCAGGCTTCAGGATGCCTTTCTACACTATATAAAGGTGGAAATGTACATTGGAAACGTTTGGTTTAGCTGTTATAAAAGTTTGGTTTTTTAGTGCTGTAAATGCATTTTCAGCTCGCGCTGTACACATTTGCTATGAGAGGCATTATCTCAGAAGGGAAATATTGGACAATCAAATTAATGACTGCCCAGGCTTCAGGATGTCTTTTTACACTATATAAAGGTGGAAATTTACATTGGAAACGTTTGGTTTAGCTGTTATAAAAGTTTGGTTTTTTTAGTGCTGAAAATGCATTTTCAGCTCGCACTGTACACATTTGCTGTGTGAGGCATTATCTCATAAGGGAAATACTGGACAATCAAATTAATGACTGCCCAGGCTTCAGGATGTCTTTTTACACTATATAAAGGTGGAAATTTACATTGGAAACGTTTGGTTTAGCTGTTATAAAAGTTTGGTTTTTTAGTGCTGAAAATGCATTTTCAGCTCGCACTGTACACATTTGCTATGTGAGGCATTATCTCATAAGGGAAATACTGGACAATCAAATTAATGACTTCCCAGGCTTCAGGATGCCTTTTTACACTCTATAAATGTGGAAATTTACATTGGAAACGTTTGGTTTAGCTGTTAATGAAGTTTCGTTTTTTTAGTGCTGAAAATTCATTGTCTGCTGGCGCTGTACACTTTTTCTAAGTGTTGCAATATCTCATGAAGGAAATACTGGACAATCAAATTAATGACTTTCCAGGCTTCAGGATGCCTTTCTACACTATATAAAGGTGGAAATTTACATTGGAAACGTTTGGTTTAGCTGTTATAAAAGTTTGGTTTTTTAGTGCTGTAAATGCATTTTCAGCTCGCGCTGTACACATTTGCTATGAGAAGCATTATCTCATAAGGGAAATATTGGACAATCAAATTAATGACTGCCCAGGCTTCAGGATGTCTTTTTACACTATATAAGGGTGGAAATTTACATTGGAAACGTTTAGTTTAGCTGTTAATGAAGTTTCGTTTTTTTAGTGCTGAAAATTCATTGTCTGCTGGCGCTGTACACTTTTTCTAAGTGTTGCAATATCTCATGAAGGAAATACTGGACAATCAAATTAATGACTTTCCAGGCTTCAGGATGCCTTTCTACACTATATAAAGGTGGAAATTTACATTGGAAACGTTTAGTTTAGCTGTTAATGAAGTTTCGTTTTTTTAGTGCTGAAAATTCATTGTCTGCTGGCGCTGTACATTTTTTCTATGTGTTGCAATATCTCATGAAGGAAATACTGGACAATCAAATTAATTACTTTCCAGGCTTCAGGATGCCTTTCTACACTATATAAAGGTGGAAATGTACATTGGAAACGTTTGGTTTAGCTGTTATAAAAGTTTGGTTTTTTAGTGCTGTAAATGCATTTTCAGCTCGCGCTGTACACATTTGCTATGAGAGGCATTATCTCAGAAGGGAAATATTGGACAATCAAATTAATGACTGCCCAGGCTTCAGGATGTCTTTTTACACTATATAAAGGTGGAGATTTACATTGGAAACGTTTGGTTTAGCTGTTATAAAAGTTTGGTTTTTTTAGTGCTGAAAATGCATTTTCAGCTCGCACTGTACACATTTGCTGTGTGAGGCATTATCTCATAAGGGAAATACTGGACAATCAAATTAATGACTGCCCAGGCTTCAGGATGTCTTTTTACACTATATAAAGGTGGAAATTTACATTGGAAACGTTTGGTTTAGCTGTTATAAAAGTTTGGTTTTTTTAGTGCTGAAAATGCATTTTCAGCTCGCACTGTCCACATTTGCTATGTGAGGCATTATCTCATAAGGGAAATACTGGACAATCAAATTAATGACTGCCCAGGCTTCAGGATGTCTTTTTACACTATATAAAGGTGGAAATTTACATTGGAAACGTTTGGTTTAGCTGTTATAAAAGTTTGTTTTTTTAGTGCTGTAAATGCATTTTCAGCTCGCGCTGTACACATTTGCTATGAGAGGCATTATCTCATAAGGGAAATATTGGACAATCAAATTAATGACTGCCCAGGCTTCAGGATGTCTTTTTACACTATATAAAGGTGGAAATATACATTGGAAACGTTTAGTTTAGCTGTTAATGAAGTTTCGTTTTTTTAGTGCTGAAAATTCATTGTCTGCTGGCGCTGTACACTTTTTCTAAGTGTTGCAATATCTCATGAAGGAAATACTGGACAATCAAATTAATGACTTTCCAGGCTTCAGGATGCCTTTCTACACTATATAAAGGTGGAAATGTACATTGGAAACGTTTGGTTTAGCTGTTATAAAAGTTTGGTTTTTTAGTGCTGTAAATGCATTTTCAGCTCGCGCTGTACACATTTGCTATGAGAGGCATTATCTCATAAGGGAAATATTAGACAATCAAATTAATGACTGCCCAGGCTTCAGGATGTCTTTTTACACTATATAAGGGTGGAAATTTACATCGGAAACATTTAGTTTAGCTGTTAATGAAGTTTCGTTTTTTTAGTGCTGAAAATTCATTGTCTGCTGGCGCTGTACACTTTTTCTAAGTGTTGCAATATGGAAATACTGGACAATCAAATTAATGACTTTCCAGGCTTCAGGATGTCTTTTTACACTATATAAAGGTGGAAATTTACATTGGAAACGTTTGGTTTAGCTGTTATAAAAGTTTGTTTTTTTAGTGCTGAAAATGCATTTTCAGCTCGCACTGTACACATTTGCTATGTGAGGCATTATCTCATAAGGGAAATACTGGACAATCAAATTAATGACTTCCCAGGCTTCAGGATGCCTTTTTACACTCTATAAATGTGGAAATTTACATTGGAAACGTTTGGTTTAGCTGTTAATGAAGTTTCGTTTTTTTAGTGCTGAAAATTCATTGTCTGCTGGCGCTGTACACTTTTTCTAAGTGTTGCAATATCTCATGAAGGAAATACTGGACAATCAAATTAATGACTTTCCAGGCTTCAGGATGCCTTTCTACACTATATAAAGGTGGAAATTTACATTGGAAACGTTTGGTTTAGCTGTTATAAAAGTTTGGTTTTTTAGTGCTGTAAATGCATTTTCAGCTCGCGCTGTACACATTTGCTATGAGAGGCATTATCTCATAAGGGAAATATTGGACAATCAAATTAATGACTGCCCAGGCTTCAGGATGTCTTTTTACACTATATAAAGGTGGAAATTTACATTGGAAACGTTTAGTTTAGCTGTTAATGAAGTTTCGTTTTTTTTAGTGCTGAGAATTCATTGTCTGCTGGCGCTGTACACTTTTTCTAAGTGTTGCAATATCTCATGAAGGAAATACTGGACAATCAAATTAATGACTTTCCAGGCTTCAGGATGCCTTTCTACACTATATAAAGGTGGAAATTTACTTTGGAAACGTTTGGTTTAGCTGTTATAAAAGTTTGGTTTTTTAGTGCTGTAAATGCATTTTCAGCTCGCGCTGTACACATTTGCTATGAGAGGCATTATCTCATAAGGGAAATATTGGACAATCAAATTAATGACTGCCCAGGCTTCAGGATGTCTTTTTACACTATATAAAGGTGGAAATTTACATTGGAAACGTTTGGTTTAGCTGTTATAAAAGTTTGGTTTTTTAGTGCTGTAAATGCATTTTCAGCTCGCGCTGTACACATTTGCTATGAGAGGCATTATCTCATAAGGGAAATATTGGACAATCAAATTAATGGCTGCCCAGGCTTCAGGATGTCTTTTTACTCTATATAAAGTTGGAAATTTACATTGGAAACGTTTAGTTTAGCTGTTAATGAAGTTTCGTTTTTTTAGTGCTGAAAATTCATTGTCTGCTGGCGCTGTACACTTTTTCTAAGTGTTGCAATATCTCATGAAGGAAATACTGGACAATCAAATCAATGACTTTCCAGGCTTCAGGATGCCTTTCTACACTATATAAAGGTGGAAATGTACATTGGAAACGTTTGGTTTAGCTGTTATAAAAGTTTGTTTTTTTAGTGCTGAAAATGCATTTTCAGCTCGCGCTGTACACATTTGCTATGAGAGGCATTGTCTCATAAGGGAAATATTGGACAATCAAATTAATGACTGCCTAGGCTTCAGGATGTCTTTTTACACTATATAAAGGTGGAAATTTACATTGGAAACGTTTGGTTTAGCTGTTATAAAAGTTTGGTTTTTTTAGTGCTGAAAATGCATTTTCAGCTCGCACTGTACACATTTGCTATGTGAGGCATTATCTCATAAGGGAAATACTGGACAATCAAATTAATGACTGCCCAGGCTTCAGGATGTCTTTTTACACTATATAAAGGTGGAAATTTACATTGGAAACGTTTGGTTTAGCTGTTATAAAAGTTTGTTTTTTTAGTGCTGAAAATGCATTTTCAGCTCGCACTGTACACATTTGCTATGTGAGGCATTATCTCATAAGGGAAATATTGGACAATCAAATTAATGACTTCCCAGGCTTCAGGATGCCTTTTTACACTCTATAAATGTGGAAATTTACATTGGAAACGTTTGGTTTAGCTGTTAATGAAGTTTCGTTTTTTTAGTGCTGAAAATTCATTGTCTGCTGGCGCTGTACACTTTTTCTAAGTGTTGCAATATCTCATGAAGGAAATACTGGACAATCAAATTAATGACTTTCCAGGCTTCAGGATGCCTTTCTACACTATATAAAGGTGGAAATTTACATTGGAAACGTTTGGTTTAGCTGTTATAAAAGTTTGGTTTTTTAGTGACCGGTACAAGATCGAAGGCTCATCTTCGGATATGCTGCCATGGATATTACGGCCCTGGATGAGGACCCACTCCACTGAAGTCATCTTCCTGCAGCACTTCATTCAACTGACTCTTATATTATCTCATCTATTATTGCATAGCATCATTGTATGTGCCAAATGTTGCCCAGTTGGCATCCATTGCAGCCTGGTCATCCTGGAAGGGGGATTCCCCCATCTGTGGTCCCTTCTCAAGGTTTCTCACTTTTCCCCTAATGAGGTTTTGTGAGTTTTTCCTTGCCCTCCTGGGGGTTAAGATCGGGGATGTCGATTGTGGCTATGTAAAGCCCTTTGAGACTGTCTGTGATTAAGGGCTATACAAATAAAATTGACTTGACTTGACTTGACTAGTGCTGTAAATGCATTTTCAGCTCGCGCTGTACACATTTGCTATGAGAGGCATTATCTCATAAGGGAAATATTGGACAATCAAATTAATGACTGCCCAGGCTTCAGGATGTCTTTTTACACTATATAAAGGTGGAAATTTACATTGGAAACGTTTGGTTTAGCTGTTATAAAAGTTTGGTTTTTTTAGTGCTGAAAATGCATTTTCAGCTCGCACTGTACACATTTGCTATGTGAGGCATTATCTCATAAGGGAAATACTGGACAATCAAATTAATGACTGCCCAGGCTTCAGGATGTCTTTTTACACTATCTAAAGGTGGAAATTTACATTGGAAACGTTTGGTTTAGCTGTTATAAAAGTTTGGTTTTTTAGTGCTGAAAATGCATTTTCAGCTCGCACTGTACACATTTGCTATGTGAGGCATTATCTCATAAGGGAAATACTGGACAATCAAATTAATGACTTCCCAGGCTTCAGGATGCCTTTTTACACTCTATAAATGTGGAAATTTATATTGGAAACGTTTGGTTTAGCTGTTAATGAAGTTTCGTTTTTTTAGTGCTGAAAATTCATTGTCTGCTGGCGCTGTACACTTTTTCTAAGTGTTGCAATATCTCATGAAGGAAATACTGGACAATCAAATTAATGACTTTCCAGGCTTCAGGATGCCTTTCTACACTATATAAAGGTGGAAATTTACATTTGAAACGTTTGGTTTAGCTGTTATAAAAGTTTGGTTTTTTAGTGCTGTAAATGCATTTTCAGCTCGCGCTGTACACATTTGCTATGAGAGGCATTATCTCATAAGGGAAATATTGGACAATCAAATTAATGACTGCCCAGGCTTCAGGATGTCTTTTTACACTATATAAAGGTGGAAATATACATTGGAAACGTTTAGTTTAGCTGTTAATGAAGTTTCGTTTTTTTAGTGCTGAAAATTCATTGTCTGCTGGCGCTGTACACTTTTTCTAAGTGTTGCAATATCTCATGAAGGAAATACTGGACAATCAAATTAATGACTTTCCAGGCTTCAGGATGCCTTTCTACACTATATAAAGGTGGAAATTTACATTGGAAACGTTTGGTTTAGCTGTTATAAAAGTTTGTTTTTTTAGTGCTGTAAATGCATTTTCAGCTCGCGCTGTACACATTTGCTATGAGAGGCATTATCTCATAAGGGAAATATTGGACAATCAAATTAATGACTGCCCAGGCTTCAGGATGTCTTTTTACACTATATAAAGGTGGAAATTTACATTGGAAACGTTTGGTTTAGCTGTTATAAAAGTTTGTTTTTTTAGTGCTGTAAATGCATTTTCAGCTCGCGCTGTACACATTTGCTATGTGAGGCATTATCTCATAAGGGAAATACTGGACAATCAAATTAATGACTTTTCAGGCTTCAGGATGCCTTTCTACACTATATAAAGGTGGAAATGTACATTGGAAACGTTTGGTTTAGCTGTTAATGAAGTTTCGTTTTTTTAGTGCTGAAAATTCATTGTCTGCTGGCGCTGTACACCTTTTCTAAGTGTTGCAATATCTCATGAAGGAAATACTGGACAATCAAATTAATGACTTTCCAGGCTTCAGGATGCCTTTCTACACTATATAAAGGTGGAAATTTACATTGGAAACGTTTGGTTTAGCTGTTATAAAAGTTTGTTTTTTTTGTGCTGTAAATGCATTTTCAGCTCGCGCTGTACACATTTGCTATGAGAGGCATTATCTCATAAGGGAAATATTGGACAATCAAATTAATGACTGCCCAGGCTTCAGGATGTCTTTTTACACTATATAAAGGTGGAAATTTACATTGGAAACGTTTGGTTTAGGTGTTATAAAAGTTTGGTTTTTTAGTGCTGAAAATGCATTTTCAGCTCGCACTGTACACATTTGCTATGTGAGGCATTATCTCATAAGGGAAATACTGGACAATCAAATTAATGACTTCCCAGGCTTCAGGATGCCTTTTTACACTCTATAAATGTGGAAATTTACATTGGAAACGTTTGGTTTAGCTGTTAATGAAGTTTCGTTTTTTTATTGCTGAAAATTCATTGTCTGCTGGCGCTGTACACTTTTTCTAAGTTTTGCAATATCTCATGTAGGAAATACTGGACAATCAAATTAATGACTTTCCAGGCTTCAGGATGCCTTTCTACACTTTATAAAGGTGGAAATTTACATTGGAAACGTTTGGTTTAGCTGTTATAAAAGTTTGGTTTTTTAGTGCTGTAAATGCATTTTCAGCTCGCGCTGTACACATTTGCTATGAGAGGCTTTATCTCAGAAGGGAAATATTGGACAATCAAATTAATGACTGCCCAGGCTTCAGGATGCCTTTCTACACTATATAAAGGTGGAAATTTACATTGGAAACGTTTGGTTTAGCTGTTATAAAAGTTTGTTTTTTTAGTGCTGTAAATGCATTTTCAGCTCGCGCTGTACACATTTGCTATGTGAGGCATTATCTCATAAGGGAAATACTGGACAATCAAATTAATGACTGCCCAGGCTTCAGGATGTCTTTTTACACTATATAAAGGTGGAAATTTACATTGGAAACGTTTGGTTTAGCTGTTATAAAAGTTTGTTTTTTTAGTGCTGAAAATGCATTTTCAGCTCGCACTGTACACATTTGCTATGTGAGGCATTATCTCATAAGGGAAATACTGGACAATCAAATTAATGACTTCCCAGGCTTCAGGATGCCTTTTTACACTCTATAAATGTGGAAATTTACATTGGAAACGTTTGGTTTAGCTGTTAATGAAGTTTCGTTTTTTTAGTGCTGAAAATTCATTGTCTGCTGGCGCTGTACACTTTTTCTAAGTGTTGCAATATCTCATGAAGGAAATACTGGACAATCAAATTAATGACTTTCCAGGCTTCATGATGCCTTTCTACACTATATAAAGGTGGAAATTTACACTGGAAACGTTTGGTTTAGCTGTTATAAAAGTTTGGTTTTTTAGTGCTGTAAATGCATTTTCAGCTCGCGCTGTACACATTTGCTATGAGAGGCATTATCTCATAAGGGAAATATTGGACAATCAAATTAATGACTGCCCAGGCTTCAGGATGTCTTTTTACACTATATAAAGGTGGAAATTTACATTGGAAACGTTTGGTTTAGCTGTTATAAAAGTTTGGTTTTTTAGTGCTGAAAATGCATTTTCAGCTCGCACTGTACACATTTGCTATGTGAGGCATTATCTCATAAGGGAAATACTGGACAATCAAATTAATGACTTCCCAGGCTTCAGGATGCCTTTTTACACTCTATAAATGTGGAAATTTACATTGGAAACGTTTGGTTTAGCTGTTAATGAAGTTTCGTTTTTTTAGTGCTGAAAATTCATTGTCTGCTGGCGCTGTACACTTTTTCTAAGTGTTGCAATTTCTCATGAAGGAAATACTGGACAATCAATTTAATGACTTTCCAGGCTTCAGGATGCCTTTCTACACTATATAAAGGTGGAAATTTACATTGGAAACGTTTGGTTTAGCTGTTATAAAAGTTTGGTTTTTTAGTGCTGTATATGCATTTTCAGCTCGCGCTGTACACATTTGCTATGAGAGGCATTATCTCATAAGGGAAATATTGGACAATCAAATTAATGACTGCCCAGGCTTCAGGATGTCTTTTTACACTATATAAAGGTGGAAATTTACATTGGAAACGTTTAGTTTAGCTGTTAATGAAGTTTCGTTTTTTTTAGTGCTGAAAATTCATTGTCTGCTGGCGCTGTACACTTTTTCTAAGTGTTGCAATATCTCATGAAGGAAATACTGGACAATCAAATTAATGACTTTCCAGGCTTCAGGATGCCTTTCTACACTATATAAAGGTGGAAATTTACTTTGGAAACGTTTGGTTTAGCTGTTATAAAAGTTTGGTTTTTTAGTGCTGTAAATGCATTTTCAGCTCGCGCTGTACACATTTGCTATGAGAGGCATTATCTCATAAGGGAAATATTGGACAATCAAATTAATGACTGCCCAGGCTTCAGGATGTCTTTTTACACTATATAAAGGTGGAAATTTACATTGGAAACGTTTGGTTTAGCTGTTATAAAAGTTTGGTTTTTTAGTGCTGTAAATGCATTTTCAGCTCGCGCTGTACACATTTGCTATGAGAGGCATTATCTCATAAGGGAAATATTGGACAATCAAATTAATGGCTGCCCAGGCTTCAGGATGTCTTTTTACTCTATATAAAGTTGGAAATTTACATTGGAAACGTTTAGTTTAGCTGTTAATGAAGTTTCGTTTTTTTAGTGCTGAAAATTCATTGTCTGCTGGCGCTGTACACTTTTTCTAAGTGTTGCAATATCTCATGAAGGAAATACTGGACAATCAAATCAATGACTTTCCAGGCTTCAGGATGCCTTTCTACACTATATAAAGGTGGAAATGTACATTGGAAACGTTTGGTTTAGCTGTTATAAAAGTTTGTTTTTTTAGTGCTGAAAATGCATTTTCAGCTCGCGCTGTACACATTTGCTATGAGAGGCATTGTCTCATAAGGGAAATATTGGACAATCAAATTAATGACTGCCTAGGCTTCAGGATGTCTTTTTACACTATATAAAGGTGGAAATTTACATTGGAAACGTTTGGTTTAGCTGTTATAAAAGTTTGGTTTTTTTAGTGCTGAAAATGCATTTTCAGCTCGCACTGTACACATTTGCTATGTGAGGCATTATCTCATAAGGGAAATACTGGACAATCAAATTAATGACTGCCCAGGCTTCAGGATGTCTTTTTACACTATATAAAGGTGGAAATTTACATTGGAAACGTTTGGTTTAGCTGTTATAAAAGTTTGTTTTTTTAGTGCTGAAAATGCATTTTCAGCTCGCACTGTACACATTTGCTATGTGAGGCATTATCTCATAAGGGAAATACTGGACAATCAAATTAATGACTTCCCAGGCTTCAGGATGCCTTTTTACACTCTATAAATGTGGAAATTTACATTGGAAACGTTTGGTTTAGCTGTTAATGAAGTTTCGTTTTTTTAGTGCTGAAAATTCATTGTCTGCTGGCGCTGTACACTTTTTCTAAGTGTTGCAATATCTCATGAAGGAAATACTGGACAATCAAATTAATGACTTTCCAGGCTTCAGGATGCCTTTCTACACTATATAAAGGTGGAAATTTACATTGGAAACGTTTGGTTTAGCTGTTATAAAAGTTTGGTTTTTTAGTGCTGTAAATGCATTTTCAGCTCGCGCTGTACACATTTGCTATGAGAGGCATTATCTCATAAGGGAAATATTGGACAATCAAATTAATGACTGCCCAGGCTTCAGGATGTCTTTTTACACTATATAAAGGTGGAAATTTACATTGGAAACGTTTGGTTTAGCTGTTATAAAAGTTTGGTTTTTTTAGTGCTGAAAATGCATTTTCAGCTCGCACTGTACACATTTGCTATGTGAGGCATTATCTCATAAGGGAAATACTGGACAATCAAATTAATGACTGCCCAGGCTTCAGGATGTCTTTTTACACTATCTAAAGGTGGAAATTTACATTGGAAACGTTTGGTTTAGCTGTTATAAAAGTTTGGTTTTTTAGTGCTGAAAATGCATTTTCAGCTCGCACTGTACACATTTGCTATGTGAGGCATTATCTCATAAGGGAAATACTGGACAATCAAATTAATGACTTCCCAGGCTTCAGGATGCCTTTTTACACTCTATAAATGTGGAAATTTATATTGGAAACGTTTGGTTTAGCTGTTAATGAAGTTTCGTTTTTTTAGTGCTGAAAATTCATTGTCTGCTGGCGCTGTACACTTTTTCTAAGTGTTGCAATATCTCATGAAGGAAATACTGGACAATCAAATTAATGACTTTCCAGGCTTCAGGATGCCTTTCTACACTATATAAAGGTGGAAATTTACATTTGAAACGTTTGGTTTAGCTGTTATAAAAGTTTGGTTTTTTAGTGCTGTAAATGCATTTTCAGCTCGCGCTGTACACATTTGCTATGAGAGGCATTATCTCATAAGGGAAATATTGGACAATCAAATTAATGACTGCCCAGGCTTCAGGATGTCTTTTTACACTATATAAAGGTGGAAATATACATTGGAAACGTTTAGTTTAGCTGTTAATGAAGTTTCGTTTTTTTAGTGCTGAAAATTCATTGTCTGCTGGCGCTGTACACTTTTTCTAAGTGTTGCAATATCTCATGAAGGAAATACTGGACAATCAAATTAATGACTTTCCAGGCTTCAGGATGCCTTTCTACACTATATAAAGGTGGAAATTTACATTGGAAACGTTTGGTTTAGCTGTTATAAAAGTTTGTTTTTTTAGTGCTGTAAATGCATTTTCAGCTCGCGCTGTACACATTTGCTATGAGAGGCATTATCTCATAAGGGAAATATTGGACAATCAAATTAATGACTGCCCAGGCTTCAGGATGTCTTTTTACACTATATAAAGGTGGAAATTTACATTGGAAACGTTTGGTTTAGCTGTTATAAAAGTTTGTTTTTTTAGTGCTGTAAATGCATTTTCAGCTCGCGCTGTACACATTTGCTATGTGAGGCATTATCTCATAAGGGAAATACTGGACAATCAAATTAATGACTTTTCAGGCTTCAGGATGCCTTTCTACACTATATAAAGGTGGAAATGTACATTGGAAACGTTTGGTTTAGCTGTTAATGAAGTTTCGTTTTTTTAGTGCTGAAAATTCATTGTCTGCTGGCGCTGTACACCTTTTCTAAGTGTTGCAATATCTCATGAAGGAAATACTGGACAATCAAATTAATGACTTTCCAGGCTTCAGGATGCCTTTCTACACTATATAAAGGTGGAAATTTACATTGGAAACGTTTGGTTTAGCTGTTATAAAAGTTTGTTTTTTTTGTGCTGTAAATGCATTTTCAGCTCGCGCTGTACACATTTGCTATGAGAGGCATTATCTCATAAGGGAAATATTGGACAATCAAATTAATGACTGCCCAGGCTTCAGGATGTCTTTTTACACTATATAAAGGTGGAAATTTACATTGGAAACGTTTGGTTTAGGTGTTATAAAAGTTTGGTTTTTTAGTGCTGAAAATGCATTTTCAGCTCGCACTGTACACATTTGCTATGTGAGGCATTATCTCATAAGGGAAATACTGGACAATCAAATTAATGACTTCCCAGGCTTCAGGATGCCTTTTTACACTCTATAAATGTGGAAATTTACATTGGAAACGTTTGGTTTAGCTGTTAATGAAGTTTCGTTTTTTTATTGCTGAAAATTCATTGTCTGCTGGCGCTGTACACTTTTTCTAAGTTTTGCAATATCTCATGTAGGAAATACTGGACAATCAAATTAATGACTTTCCAGGCTTCAGGATGCCTTTCTACACTTTATAAAGGTGGAAATTTACATTGGAAACGTTTGGTTTAGCTGTTATAAAAGTTTGGTTTTTTAGTGCTGTAAATGCATTTTCAGCTCGCGCTGTACACATTTGCTATGAGAGGCTTTATCTCAGAAGGGAAATATTGGACAATCAAATTAATGACTGCCCAGGCTTCAGGATGCCTTTCTACACTATATAAAGGTGGAAATTTACATTGGAAACGTTTGGTTTAGCTGTTATAAAAGTTTGTTTTTTTAGTGCTGTAAATGCATTTTCAGCTCGCGCTGTACACATTTGCTATGTGAGGCATTATCTCATAAGGGAAATACTGGACAATCAAATTAATGACTTCCCAGGCTTCAGGATGCCTTTTTACACTCTATAAATGTGGAAATTTACATTGGAAACGTTTGGTTTAGCTGTTAATGAAGTTTCGTTTTTTTAGTGCTGAAAATTCATTGTCTGCTGGCGCTGTACACTTTTTCTAAGTGTTGCAATATCTCATGAAGGAAATACTGGACAATCAAATTAATGACTTTCCAGGCTTCATGATGCCTTTCTACACTATATAAAGGTGGAAATTTACATTGGAAACGTTTGGTTTAGCTGTTATAAAAGTTTGGTTTTTTAGTGCTGTAAATGCATTTTCAGCTCGCGCTGTACACATTTGCTATGAGAGGCATTATCTCATAAGGGAAATATTGGACAATCAAATTAATGACTGCCCAGGCTTCAGGATGTCTTTTTACACTATATAAAGGTGGAAATTTACATTGGAAACGTTTGGTTTAGCTGTTATAAAAGTTTGGTTTTTTAGTGCTGAAAATGCATTTTCAGCTCGCACTGTACACATTTGCTATGTGAGGCATTATCTCATAAGGGAAATACTGGACAATCAAATTAATGACTTCCCAGGCTTCAGGATGCCTTTTTACACTCTATAAATGTGGAAATTTACATTGGAAACGTTTGGTTTAGCTGTTAATGAAGTTTCGTTTTTTTAGTGCTGAAAATTCATTGTCTGCTGGCGCTGTACACTTTTTCTAAGTGTTGCAATTTCTCATGAAGGAAATACTGGACAATCAATTTAATGACTTTCCAGGCTTCAGGATGCCTTTCTACACTATATAAAGGTGGAAATTTACATTGGAAACGTTTGGTTTAGCTGTTATAAAAGTTTGGTTTTTTAGTGCTGTATATGCATTTTCAGCTCGCGCTGTACACATTTGCTATGAGAGGCATTATCTCATAAGGGAAATATTGGACAATCAAATTAATGACTGCCCAGGCTTCAGGATGTCTTTTTACACTATATAAAGGTGGAAATTTACATTGGAAACGTTTAGTTTAGCTGTTAATGAAGTTTCGTTTTTTTAGTGCTGAAAATTCATTGTCTGCTGACGCTGTACACTTTTTCTAAGTGTTGCAATATCTCATGAAGGAAATACTGGACAATCAAATTAATGACTTTCCAGGCTTCAGGATGCCTTTCTACACTATATAAAGGTGGAAATGTACATTGGAAACGTTTGGTTTAGCTGTTATAAAAGTTTGGTTTTTTAGTGCTGTAAATGCATTTTCAGCTCGCGCTGTACACATTTGCTATGAGAGGCATTATCTCATAAGGGAAATATTGGACAATCAAATGAATGACTGCCCAGGCTTCAGGATGTCTTTTTACACTATATAAAGGTGGAAATTTACATTGGAAACGTTTGGTTTAGCTGTTATAAAAGTTTAGTTTTTTAGTGCTGAAAATGCATTTTCAGCTCGCACTGAACACATTTGCTATGTGAGGCATTATCTCATAAGGGAAATACTGGACAATCAAATTAATGACTTCCCAGGCTTCAGGATGCCTTTTTACACTCTATAAATGTGGAAATTTACATTGGAAACGTTTGGTTTAGCTGTTAATGAAGTTTCGTTTTTTAGTGCTGAAAATTCATTGTCTGCTGGCGCTGTACACTTTTTCTAAGTGTTGCAATATCTCATGAAGGAAATACTGGACAATCAAATTAATGACTTTCCAGGCTTCAGGATGCCTTTTTACACTATATAAAGGTGGAAATTTACATTGGAAACGTTTGGTTTAGCTGTAATAAAAGTTAGGTTTTTTAGTGCTGTAAATGCATTTTCAGCTCGCGCTGTACACATTTGCTATGAGAGGCATTATCTCATAAGGGAAATATTGGACAATCAAATTAATGACTGCCCAGGCTTCAGGATGTCTTTTTACACTATATAAAGGTGGAAATTTACATTGGAAACGTTTGGTTTAGCTGTTATAAAAGTATGGTTTTTTAGTGCTGAAAATGCATTTACAGCACGAAAAAAACAAACTTTTATAACAGCTAAACCAAACGTTTCCAATGTAAATTTCCACATTTATATAGTGTAAAAAGGCATCCTGAAGCCTGGGAAGTCATTAATTTGATTGTCCAGTATTTCCCTTATGAGATAATGCCTCACATAGCAAATGTGTACAGCGCGAGCTGAAAATGCATTTACAGCACTAAAAAAACAAACTTTTATAACAGCTAAACTAAACGTTTCCAATGTAAATTTCCACCTTTATATAGTGTAAAAAGACATCCTGAAGCCTGGGCAGTCATTAATTTGATTGTCCAATATTTCCCTTATGAGATAATGCCTCTCATAGAAAATGTGTACAGCGCGAGCTGAAAATGCATTTACAGCACTAAAAAACCAAACTTTTATAACAGCTAAACCAAACGTTTCCAATGTAAATTTCCACCTTTATATAGTGTAAAAAAAACATCCTGAAGCCTGGGCAGTCATTAATTTGATTGTCCAATATTTCCCTTATGAGATAATGCCTCTCATAGCAAATGTGTACAGCGCGAGCTGAAAATGCATTTACAGCACTAAAAAACCAAACTTTTATAACAGCTAAACCAAACGTTTCCAATGTAAATTTCCACCTTTATATAGTGTAGAAAGGCATCCTGAAGCCTGGAAAGTCATTAATTTGATTGTCCAGTATTTCCTACATGAGATATTGCAACACTTAGAAAAAGTGTACAACGCCAGCAGACAATGAATTTGCAGCACTAAAAAAACGAAACTTCATTTACAGCTAAACCAAACGTTTCCAATGTAAATTTCCACATTTATATAGTGTAAAAAGGCATCCTGAAGCCTGGGAAGTCATTAATTTGATTGTCCAGTATTTCCCTTATGAGATAATGCCTCACATAGCAAATGTGTACAGCGCGAGCTGAAAATGCATTTACAGCACTAAAAAAACAAACTTTTATAACAGCTAAACTAAACGTTTCCAATGTAAATTTTCACCTTTATATAGTGTAAAAAGACATCCTGAAGCCTGGGCAGTCATTAATTTGATTGTCCAATATTTTCCTTATGAGATAATGCCTCTCATAGCAAATGTGTACAGCGCGAGCTGAAAATGCATTTACAGCACTAAAAAACCAAACTTTTATAACAGCTAAACCAAACGTTTCCAATGTAAATTTCCACAATTATATAGTGTAAAAAGGTCTCCTGAAGCCTGGGAAGTCATTAATTTGATTGTCCAGCATTTCCATTATGAGATAATGTCTCACATAGCAAATGTGTACAGCGCGAGCTGAAAATGCATTTACAGCACTAAAAAAACAAACTTTTATAACAGCTAAACCAAACGTTTACAATGTAAATTTCCACCTTTATATAGTGTAAAAAGGCATCCTGAAGCCTGGAAAGTCATTAATTTGATTGTCCAGTATTTCCTTCATGAGAAAATGCAACACTTAGAAAAAGTGTACAGCGCCAGCAGACAATGAATTTGCAGCACTAAAAAAACGAAACTTCATTAACAGCTAAACCAAACGTTTCCAATGTAAATTTCCACATTTATATAGTGTAAAAAGGCATCCTGAAGCCTGGGAAGTCATTAATTTGATTGTCCATTATTTCCCTTATGAGATAATGCCTCACATAGCAAATGTGTACAGCGCGAGCTGAAAATGCATTTACAGCACTAAAAAAACAAACTTTTATAACAGCTAAACTAAACGTTTCCAATGTAAATTTCCACCTCTATATAGTGTAAAAAGGTCTCCTGAAGCCTGGTAAGTCATTAATTTGATTGTCCAGTATTTCCCTTATGGGATAATGCCTCACATAGCAAATGTGTACAGCGCGAGCTGAAAATGCATTTACAGCACTAAAAAAACAAACGTTTATAACAGCTAAACCAAACGTTTCCAATGTAAATTTCCACCTTTATATAGTGTAAAAAGGCATCCTGAAGCCTGGAAAGTCATTAATTTGATTGTCCAGTATTTCCTTCATGAGATATTGCAACACTTAGAAAAAGTGTACAGCGACAGCAGACAGCAGGCTGCCAGGATGGCCGAGTGGTCTAAGGCGCCGCGTTCCGGTCCCAGTCTCCCCAAGAGGCCTGGGTTCGAATCTCGAATTGGCTGCCAGGATGGCCGAGTGGTCTAAGGCGCCGCGTTCCGGACCCAGTCTCCCCAGGAGGCCTGGGTTCGAATCTCGAATTTCCCCATTGTGGGACTAATAAAGGCATTATTATTATATTATTATTATCATTAGACAATGAATTTGCAGCACTAAAAAAACGAAACTTCATTAACAGCTAAACCAAACGTTTCCAATGTAAATTTCCACATTTATATAGTGTAAAAAGGCATCCTGAAGCCTGGGAAGTCATTAATTTGATTGTCCAGTATTTCCTTCATGAGATATTGCAACACTTAGAAAAAGTGTACAGCGCCAGCAGACAATGAATTTGCAGCACTAAAAAAACGAAACTTCATTAACAGCTAAACCAAACGTTTCCAATGTAAATTTCCACATTTATATAGTGTAAAAAGGCATCCTGAAGCCTGGGAAGTCATTAATTTGATTGTCCAGTATTTCCCTTATGAGATAATGCCTCACATAGCAAATGTGTACAGCGCGAGCTGAAAATGCATTTACAGCACTAAAAAAACTAACTTTTATAACAGCTAAACTAAACGTTTCCAATGTAAATTTCCACCTTTATATAGTGTAAAAAAGACATCCTGAAGCCTGGGCAGTCATTAATTTGATTGTCCAATATTTCCCTTATGAGATAATGCCTCACATAGCATTTACAGCACTAAAAAACCAAACTTTTATAACAGCTAAACCAAACGTTTCCAATGTAAATTTCCACCTTTATATAGTGTAGAAAGGCATCCTGAAGCCTGGAAAGTCATTAATTTGATTGTCCAGTATTTCCTTCATGAGATATTGCAACACTTAGAAAAAGTGTACAGCGCCAGCAGACAATGAATTTTCAGCACTAAAAAAACGAAACTTCATTAACAGCTAAACCAAACGTTTCCAATGTAAATTTCCACATTTATATAGTGTAAAAAGGCATCCTGAACCCTGGGAAGTCATTAATTTGATTGTCCAGTATTTCCCTTATGAGATAATGCCTCACATAGCAAATGAGTACAGCGCGAGCTGAAAATGCATTTACAGCACTAAAAAACCAAACTTTTATAACAGCTAAACCAAACGTTTCCAATGTACATTTCCACCTTTATATAGTGTAAAAAGGCATCCTGAAGCCTGGGAAGTCATTAATTTGATTGTCCAGTATTTCCCTTATGAGATAATGCCTCACATAGCAAATGTGTACAGTGCGAGCTGAAAATGCATTTACAGCACGAAAAAAACAAACTTTTATAACAGCTAAACCAAACGTTTCCAATGTAAATTTCCACATTTATATAGTGTAAAAAGGCATCCTGAAGCCTGGGAAGTCATTAATTTGATTGTCCAGTATTTCCCTTATGAGATAATGCCTCACATAGCAAATGTGTACAGCGCGAGCTGAAAATGCATTTACAGCACTAAAAAACCAAACTTTTATAACAGCTAAACCAAACGTGTCCAATGTAAATTTCCACCTTTATATAGTGTAGAAAGGCATCCTGAAGCCTGGAAAGTCATGAATTTGATTGTCCAGTATTTCCTTCATGAGATATTGCAACACTTAGAAAAAGTGTACAGCGCCAGCAGACAATGAATTTGCAGCACTAAAAAAACGAAACTTCATTTCCAGCTAAACCAAACGTTTCCAATGTAAATTTCCACATTTATATAGTGTAAAAAGGCATCCTGAAGCCTGGGAAGTCATTAATTTGATTGTCCAGTATTTCCCTTATGAGATAATGCCTCACATAGCAAATGTGTACAGCGCGAGCTGAAAATGCATTTACAGCACTAAAAAAACAAACTTTTATAACAGCTAAACTAAACGTTTCCAATGTAAATTTTCACCTTTATATAGTGTAAAAAGACATCCTGAAGCCTGGGCAGTCATTAATTTGATTGTCCAATATTTCCCTTATGAGATAATGCCTCTCATAGCAAATGTGTACAGCGCGAGCTGAAAATGCATTTACAGCACTAAAAAACCAAACTTTTATAACAGCTAAACCAAACGTTTCCAATGTAAATTTCCACCTTTATATAGTGTAGAAAGGCATCCTGAAGCCTGGAAAGTCATTAATTTGATTGTCCAGTATTTCCTTCATGAGATATTGCAACACTTAGAAAAAGTGTACAGCGCCAGCAGACAATGAATTTGCAGCACTAAAAAAACGAAACTTCATTAACAGCTAAACCAAACGTTTCCAATGTAAATTTCCACCTTTATATAGTGTAGAAAGGCATCCTGAAGCCTGGGCAGTCATTAATTTGATTGTCCAATATTTCCCTTATGAGATAATGCCTCTCATAGCAAATGTGTACAGCGTGAGCTGAAAATGCATTTACAGCACAAAAAAAACAAACTTTTATAACAGCTAAACCAAACGTTTCCAATGTAAATTTCCACCTTTATATAGTGTAAAAAGACATCCTGAAGCCTGGGAAGTCATTAATTTGATTGTCCAGTATTTCCCTTATGAGATAATGCCTCACCATAGCAAATGTGTACAGCGCGAGCTGAAAATGCATTTACAGCACTAAAAAATCAAACTTTTATAACAGCTAAACCAAACGTTTCCAATGTAAATTTCCACCTTTATATAGTGTAAAAAGGCATCCTGAAGCCTGGGAAGTCATTAATTTGATTGTCCAGTATTTCCCTTTTGAGATAATGCCTCACATAGCAAATGTGTACAGCGCGAGCTGAAAATGCATTTACAGCACTAAAAAACCAAACTTTTATAACAGCTAAACCAAACGTTTCCAATGTAAATTTCCACCTTTATATAGTGTAAAAAGGCATCCTGAAGCCTGGGAAGTCATTAATTTGATTGTCCAGTATTTCCCTTATGAGATAATGCCTCACATAGCAAATGTGTACAGCGCGAGCTGAGAATGCATTTACAGCACTAAAAAAACAAACTTTTATAACAGCTAAACCAAACGTTTCCAATGTAAATTTCCACCTTTATACAGTGTAGAAAGGCATCCTGAAGCCTGGAAAGTCATTAATTTGATTGTCCAGTATTTCCTTCATGAGATATTGCAACACTTAGAAAAAGTGTACAGCGCCAGCAGACAATGAATTTGCAGCACTAAAAAAACGAAACTTCATTAACAGCTAAACCAAACGTTTCCAATGTAAATTTCCACATTTATATAGTGTAAAAAGGCATCCTGAAGCCTGGGAAGTCATTAATTTGATTGTCCAGTATTTCCTTCATGAGATATTGCAACACTTAGAAAAAGTGTACAGCGCCAGCAGACAATGAATTTGCAGCACTAAAAAAACGAAACTTCATTAACAGCTAAACCAAACGTTTCCAATGTAAATTTCCACATTTATATAGTGTAAAAATGCATCCTGAAGCCTGGGAAGTCATTAATTTCTTTGTCCAGTATTTCCTTCATGAGATACAGCAACACTTAGAAAAAGTCTGTGTGACAGCCTGGAGAGACTGCTGACAGGAGGGAATAGACCCCACTGGGGCTGACATGGGCTAGCTACCCATGCTGGCAGTCTCTGACACTGTGTTCAGTTTGTTGGAGACACCCGCCAAGTGCTACAGAAAGTCTACAAAGAATGACACCCCTACAGCCTGCGAGAGCGGGGGCGCAAGATGGCTCAATGACTGACCACACGGTTACAGACCTAGGAACAAACATGACTACGAGCAAGAACACGGTGCATGAGACAATGGCAGCAGGACACTCACTTCAGGTCTGCACCTGTGGCTGGGCAAAAGTAACATCAGTTACAGGGTTGAAGATCCACCAAGGAAAGAAGCGGTGTTTGGGAAAGCCGAGTCAAGGGCCTCGCATTGACCAATACTTCTTACGAAGTAATGCGTCAAATCAGTCGAGTGAAGCACAGCGACGGGAAAAAACCCAAAGTTCGCAGAGCATCAGCCCCCCTGTCACTGAGGAGGGTATTATAAACACAGAATTGCAGGAGGTAGAACCCACCCAGCCACAGAGACCTCCCAAAGAGAACAAGATCAAAGGGCACAGACAGAGTGTGAGGTGGCCCAAAACTATTGAGAAGAGAGAGTGGGAAACCGTCAATAACGACCTGGTGAAAATGTTGGAGCAACAAGTGGGCACTGCAGAGAGAAAGCTGGAACACATCGGTGACATCATCTACCACTATGGAGAGGAGCGCTTTGGAGTGAACAGCTGGAAAACCACCAACAAAATACCACCACCAACCAAACCTAGGAGGCAACAAGAGATAGAGAGACTGATCAGGGAAAGAAGGGACCTGCGGAAACAGTGGAGAAAAGCCTCTGATCCAGAGAGAGAAGGTCTCATGCTGCTCCATGGGGACATCAAGCTCCGGTTGAAAACCTTACGAAGAGCAGAGAACTTGAGGAAACTTCGCAGGAAGAAGGAACACACAAGAACCCTGTTCTATAAAAATCCCTTCAAGTTTGTCAAAGATCTCTTCGCTAAGGACAAAAGCGGGTTCCTGCAAACTTCAAAGAAGGAACTTGAAGAGCACCTGGAAAAGGTCTACCAAGACACGAAAAGGCATGAACAGCTAGCCATCCCACATGATATCCCCCCCATTCGACCACCAGAGGTCAACATCGAGACCGGCCCTCCAAAATGGAAAGAAGTGGAGAACATGGTGGGCGTGCAAGATCAGGATCTGCACCAGGACCAAATGGAGTGTCATATAAGCTCTACAAGAACTCACCAGATGTCCTACGCTATCTTTGGAGGCTAATGAGAATCGTCTGGCAGAAGGGGATAATACCAAAGGCATGGCGAAGGGCTGGAGGTGTACTAATTCCAAAAGAGAAGGACGCAGATATCAGTCAATTTCGGCCAATCAGCCTTCTCAACGTTGAAGGGAAAATCTTTTTCAGCGTCTTGACACACACCACCTACCTGGAGAAAAAACGAGTACATTGACACATCCGTACAAAAGGCTGGAATTTCTGGATTCTCTGGCTGCTTGGAGCACACCAGTATGATCTGGCATCAGATTCAAGCAGCGAAGAAGAACAAAGGGGATCTTCATGTCATCTTTCTCGACCTAGCCAATGCCTTTGGTTCAGTTCCGCATAGCCTTCTCTGGGAGTCCTTCAACTTCTTCCGCGTTCCAACATCCATCACTACCTTGGTAAAATTCTACTTTGAAGACCTGCAGCTGTGCTTCACAACATCCGACTTCAAAACATCATGGCAGCAAGTAGAAGTAGGCATCATGGCAGGTTGCACGATCTCACCCCTGGCCTTTACAATGGCCATGGAGGTCATCATCAGGGCCTCAAAATGGGTGGCGGGGTGAGCGAACCAGGAACGGGATCCGCCTTCCACCGTCCGAGTATATATGGACGACATGACCACTCTGACCACCACTGCAGCTTGCACCAGGCGGCTACTTAGTAAGCTGCAGGAAAACATCAGCTGGGCCCGGATGAAAATCAAGCCGAACAAGTCACGTAGCATCTCGATAATCAAGGGAGAGCTAAAAGACGTGAAGTTCTGCATTGGTGACGAACCAATACCAACGGTGGCAGAACAACCTGTCAAAAGCCTGGGCAGATGGTATGACTCAAGTCTTAAGGATAAAAACCAGGTGCAGCAGCTAAGACAGGATATCATCAACGATCTGAACAACATCAACAAGACTCCACTACCAGGGAAGCTCAAGCTCTGGTGTCTGCAATTTGGGCTTCTCCCTCTCGTGATGTGGCCACTCACTGTCTACGAGGTCCCACTAACAACTGTGGAGAAGATGGAGCGAGCCATCACAGTATATGTGAAACAGTGGCTTGGTGTCCCACGCTGTCTGAATAACATCAGCCTCTATGGCAAAGGAGTCCTCGAACTGCCCATCACAAGTCTCACTGAAGAATACAAGTGCTCTAAAGTGAGACTACAGATGACGCTGACGGACTCCAGAGACCGGACCATCAGTGAAACGGCACCACCCCTGTCAACTGCACGGAAATGGACACCATCCAGTGCAGTGCAGCATGCCACAGCAGCCCTGAGGCACAGCGATATTGTGGGACACGTCCAGAGGGGAAGAGGAGGCTTTGGCCTTACAGCAAGCAAACCAACTTGGTGTAAGGCCTCAACCGCAGAGAGGAAAAAAATGGTCGTGGAGGAGGTGCGCCGCCAGGAAGAGGCTGAAAGGTCTGCAAAGGCTGTCTCGCTTGCCAAGCAGGGACAGTGGATGAGGTGGGAAGGCCTGGAGAAAAGAAAGCTTGGCTGGAGGGATCTCTGGGAGATGGAAGCTAGCAACATCAGCTTCATCATCAGAGCTACCAATGACGTGCTGCCATCCCCAAAAAACCTCCACCAGTGGTATGGCGAAGATCCAACCTGTGCCCTCTGCCCAACACCAGCAACTCTCAAACACATCCTGACTGGTTGTAAGACCAGCCTCACACAAGGCCGCTATACCTGGAGGCACAACCAGGTCCTCAAGAGCTTGGCAGCAGTGCTTGAAAGCAGGAGAACTACCATCAACTCCTTGCCCTTAAGAGCCACCACTACCATTACAGCACCAAAATTTGTCCGAGAGGGACAGGAAAAGCCCAACCATCCTTTTCTCAAGCCAGAAGTTGGTCAGCTAACCAAGGCTCGGGATTGGAAGATGCTGGTCGATATAGGTCAGCAACTAATCTTCCCAGCAGAGATTGCAACCACCACCCTAAGGCCAGACTTAGTGCTGTGGTCCCATTCATTGAAGACTGTCTACATTGCAGAGCTCACAGTCCCGTGGGAAAATGCAGTTGAAGAGGCCTATGAGCGTAAGAAGTTGCGCTACACTGAACTGGCGGCGGACGCACAACAACGAGGGTGGAAAGCCAAGGTCTATCCCGTCGAAGTTGGATGCAGAGGGTTTCTGGCCTCATCAACCATCAAGCTGCTGAAAGACCTGGGAATCCATGGACAGGCTCTGCGGCACACAGTCAGATCGCTCTCTAAAGCGGCTGAAAGAAGCAGCCAGTGGATCTGGATGAAGAGGAAGGACCCCTACTGGGCTCATAGATCAGCAACATGACCCCCGTCCCCCCTCCCCATCCCACCACTAATCTGCGTCATCCCACTTGAGTACCCAGGGCAGAACCATCCACCACAGTTAATTGGGCATGGGACATAAGCGCGGGCGTGATCAACCGGCCGCTGGCCACCATCGATGAGGGTGTCTAGTGATAAAGGCCGAAACACCCAGTGATTTGATGGAACACTACTGACGATGTGTCCCAAATTGACATCTTTCCCATTCCAACCATGAGACACAACCCCCATGCCACTCTCCATAGCAAGCCTAACCTCATGAGAATACCATCTATCGGCACAATGGACAGTTTACCATCACGTCCATGTTTTTATGATTCTGCTATGTGAGGCATTATCTCATAAGGGAAATACTGGACAATCAAATTAATGACTGTCCAGGCTTCAGGATGTCTTTTTCCACGATATAAAGGTGGAATCTTTCATTGGAAACGTTTGGTTTAGCTGTTATAGAAGTTTGGGTTTTTATTGTGCTGCAAATGC
The DNA here is from genome assembly GCF_059441095.1 of Idiotropiscis lumnitzeri. Classification (NCBI taxonomy): domain Eukaryota; kingdom Metazoa; phylum Chordata; class Actinopteri; order Syngnathiformes; family Syngnathidae; genus Idiotropiscis; species Idiotropiscis lumnitzeri. The sequence goes on from NW_028283651.1 coordinate 338,036, forward strand.
ATTTTCAGCTTGCGCTGTGCACATTTGCAAAGTGAGGCAATATCTCATAAGGGAAATACTGGACAATCAAATTAATGACTGTCCAGTCTTCAGTATGTCAGTTTACACTATATAAAGGAAGAAATTTACATTGGAAACGTTGAATTAAGCTGTTATAGAAATGTGGTAGTTTAGTACTGCAAATGCATTTTCAGCTCGCGCTGTACACATTTTCTAAGTGAAGCATTATCTCATGAGGGAAAGACTGGACAATCAAATTAATGACTGTCCAGTCTTCAGTATGTCAGTTTACACTATTGTTAGGTTGAAGATATATTTTATCCCATATTTTACTCTATTAGTATTGCAAAAGAATTGTTCCACAGTGTGACCTATGTTTGACCATATGGATGAGAAGACTTCAAGAGAAGCGGATGCCTGAAGACAGGATCAACGTCTACAACATCAAAGGAGGTGTGCCGAGACACACCTCTGAACCAAAAGGACTGAGACTTTAGTGCCAGAGCACTAAAAGGCATATCTGCCTTTTCAATCAGTAAATGACTGCCATTGATGTCTGTCTTTCCTCTTGTGTCTGAAATGTTTACATGTTCCTGCTGGTGCTCCCCCCTTCGTTCCTTAGTGCAAATACATTGTATTGTTTAGGGACTTCCCAAATAAAATAGAGGGCTCGGCGGAGTGTGCTCCAGAACGAAGTTGGAGATGTAACTGAGCACACCTCCGTTCGTTCTCCTCGCGAGTAAAAGATCAACTCTTGTCTTCCTTTCATTCATTTTGCCTTTGTTCAGTGAATGCTTAGGTGATTGAACCTGACATTATTTTGGTCCTTCGAGCGGGAAGCCAAGATACCTGAGGATTCCAGCGGGTGTGGTGAACTCCAGAAAGACCATGGCCATGGCAGGCTCACTAGAGAGAGCCTAAAAATCCTTTTCCAGGACTGGACCTCACCCCACCAGCTGGGATCTGACGGTTGACGGCGATCCAATGGAGGGAAGACAACAGTGGTGAGATATTTTTTTTTAGGGGGGAAGTGACTGACTGGAGGTCATTGCGCGTTAAGAATAAATAAATAAGTGTTCAGAATAAATAAATGAGCATTAAGAATAAATAAATAAAAATAAAACATAAAAAAGAAAAAAAAGCAAAGAAAGACATGAAGTAGAGATGAAATAAGAAAAGAGAAAGAAAGAAAGATAGAGAAAAGAGAAAGAAATTGTGTATAGATAAGAAATCCTGTGCATACTAGTCGATGGCAGGTCCATGAAGGACAGTGGAGTGAGAAATAAAAAAACCCTGTGAATACTAGTCAATGGCAGGTATATGACGGCGGAGTCCGAGAAATTCCGTGGAGAAAGTAGGACGGCGGAGTCTGTGTGTACACTTAAATTCCGTGTGTGAATGTTTGCGCAAACCGTATGTAAAGTGAGTGAACGGTGTGATTGGGGATTACAAATACCACTTGGTATTTTATCCGATGTAATACAGTAGGGTTGTACACAGCAGACTGGTGTGGATGCAAAGGCAATAATTCTCCACCTGAAAAGGTTGAATTGAGAATTACCACAACAGGAAATTTGAGTTGCTGTCCTACTGATGAGAAACCAGTTTTTAGAACACCTTAGGTGTTGACAAACTGGTCCAAATTTTCTAAAATGGGGATATTAGGTAGTAAAATAAAACCCAGGGATACGCTGCAGTGTAGAGATTGGAAGTTCATCGAAAAACAGGATCCTGATAAAACTCAGTATTTAGATACATGGATAACTGAACATGGCTTTAATGGTCAGTTAAATACACAAAAAATAGCCGCATTGCAGGGATCAATCATAGGAAAGACGAAAAAGACCCCAAAAAGATGAAGAAAAATGGCTTTGAGGAAACAGAATATTGGATGAGGGTAGCCTTAAAAAGAGAAGAGGGATACAGGAAACAAAAAGAGAATGAAAACAAAATAAGCAAAGGAAAGGAATGCGAAAAGTCAGATAGAGCAAATTACACTGAAATAGGAAGAGTAAAACAAAAGGATGATGAGACTTTTGAGCAACACAAAGTGAGAATGACAGCTGTGTTTAAAAATCACAGCGGGCTACAGGAAAATGGTAATGTAAATGGGCCATTTCAACAGCAGTTGAAGAATGCTTTACATGCAGGCTCAAGAGAGGTAATTCATAAGTGGGTAAATAAACATTTCATTTGCCTGCCAACAGGTACCCTGGAGGAGTATGTAAATCACGCCCTCCATGCTGAGAAGATAGAAAATAAAAAGAAGCAGAGGTCTATAGACAGGACAGGTCAGGTAGGACAGGTAGGACAGGAGGTCTTTTATCGAGGTGGAAAGGGCCGGTAGCTTTAGAGGACAAAGGGGCAGACGACAGAGAGGAGGAAGAATAGGAAGAGGAGCAAACAGGCAAAATACATCAGGCTGCTGGCGTTGTGGTAAAGAAGGCCATATAGCAAGAGATTGCCCTGAGAAAAAGCAACCTTCAGCATGACTAGGATAGGAAGCATCTAAACAGGATTTAGAGGCTGATCAAGGAACAGATGAGTTTCTAGATGAAGAGGTCCTCCTAAATTTACAAGAGATATTGGCCTTTGATGAAATAACTGAGCTGAAATAACCTTATTGGTAAATGGGTCACCAATTACCTTTTTATGTGACACTGGTGCATGTAGGATTGCTTGTAATAAATTAATTCCAAATGATAGAGCAAGAGAAATGTGTCATAGTCAGATTTGCAAGTGGAAAACTGTCTAGAGTAAAAGAATTAGAACCTGTGTGGTTGAGGGACCCAGAAGGACACTGAGTTGGTTGCATGAATTGAAATTAGGTTTACTTTTACAGAACAATGAGAGCCCAAGTTGTGGGGATGTGATTAATTTACAGAAAAAGATTATTGATGGCACAATTTATACTTACATGATCCGACAGACAAGGTATATCATTCTGATGATGGGTTTTACTTAATTGTATACTTGTGTCTTTTTCAGAAAGAGAGGAGTAGGTGTTGTGAAATCTTAATTGAATGAAGAAGTGAGCATGAGAAACCCTTGTAGGAGCATAGGTGTTTCCTGATTTTGTAGTTTTTGATTTGATACCTTGATAGTTTTGAGTGGCTTTGGTAAGGCTACAGTGAATTTGGAAAATTAAAAAAAAAAAAGGAGTGAGGAAAGTTTGACAGAGGGCAATGGGTATTGGTGTAATCGTAACTCATGAGTGTGCTGTAACAAAGAGTTAACAGCTCTTTGAAGTTAGATGCTCGTTCCCAAGTAGGGGGAGGAAGTCAGAGAGAGAGTTTGGTGATTGAAGAAGGTGTGACTTGAACAAATGAATAAGGATAAGAATTAGGTTCTGCTGTAAGGATGATTTGAAGAAATAAATATGTTATGTTTCATACTTCAGTTGATGATCTTTCTATTAAGGTAACTGTAGTTAGTAACTGGAATGAAATGCACAGATGGAAATGACACGGAAAAAAAAGATGGTAATTTGATAAGAAGGGCTAGTATTTACATTAGAAATAGAAATAGAAATAGAAATAGAAATCCCTTTATTGTCATTGTACTCAAGTGTGCAACGAGATTAGAGGGCTCCCCTCTCCAGTGCAATACAACAATAATACAGACAAATATATAAATTAGATAAATAAATAAGACTGAATAGGGCATATAGAAACACATCACAATGCTGTTTTGCAAGGTTAGGGTGGTCTCGTGTGTGTGTGAGAGTTCAGTATGGAGATGGCTCTCGGAAAGAAACTGTTTCTCAGTCTATTGGTCCTTGATTTGATGCATCTGTAGCGCCTGCCAGAGGGCAACAGGTCGAACAGGTGTGAGTTTGGGTGGGTATTGTCTTTGACGATGTTGAGAGCCCTTCTGAGGCACCGGGCGGTGTAGATGTCCGACAGCGAGGGGAGAGGGCAGCCAATAATCCTTTGCGCTGTTTTGACTGTCCTCTGGAGCCTCACTCTGTCCGCCTCAGTGCAGCCGCTGTACCAGGTGGAGACAGAGTACGTCAGCAGGCTCTCGATGGACGAGTGGTAGAAGGCCAGCAGCAGCTTCCTGTCCAGGTTGAATTTCCTGAGGACTCTCAGGAAGTGCAGACGTTGGCGGACCTTCTTTACCACTGCTGTGGTGTTGTGACTCCAAGAAAGGTCATCGGAGATCTGTACTCCCAGGAACTTGAACGTGTGGACCCTCTCCACACACACGCCTTCGATGCAGAGGGGGGGCGGCAGCGTCTTGTTCCTCCTGAAGTCGACGACAATCTCCTTTGTTTTAGCAGAGTTAAGGTGCAGTCTGTTGTCCTTGCACCAAGTTGTCAGTCTCTTTACCTCCTCTCTGTAGGCTGTCTCGTAACCTTCCGAGATCAGACCGACCACTGTCGTGTCGTCAGCAAACTTGACGATGGTGTTGTTGCCGTGGGCCGGGCTGCAGTCGTAGGTGTAGAGGGCGTACAGGAGAGGGCTCAGCACGCATCCTTGGGGGGAACCGGTGCTCAGCATGAGGGTGGAGGACGTGTAGGGGCCGAGCAACACAGTCTGGGGTCTGTTGGTCAGAAAGTCCTTAATCCAGATGCGTGTGAGGGCAGGGAGGCCGAGAGTGTCCAGTTTGGCGACGAGGATGTCTGGGATGATCGTGTTGAATGCCGAGCTGTAGTCCACAAAGAGCATCCTTGCATAGCTCCGCTGTTGTTCCAGGTGGCCCAGTACAACATGCAGAGCAGTGTCGATGGCGTCCTCAGTGGATCTGTTAGCCCAGTATGCAAACTGGTAGGGGTCCAGAGTGGGAGGAAGGCAGTCCCTGATGTGTTGGAGAACCAGCCTCTCGAAGCACTTCATAATGACTGGTGTGAGAGCAACAGGACGGTAGTCATTCAGGTGGACGGCTGGTGACTTTTTGGGGACAGGAATAATGGTGGAGGTTTTCAAGCAGGAGGGGATGACTGCCTGAGCCAGGGAGCGGTTGAAGATCCTGCAGAAAACATGTGACAGTTGGTGGGCACATGCTCTGAGGACCTTGCCTGGTATTCCGTCGGGTCCAGTAGCTTTTCCTGGGGTTGACCGTGTTCCTCTACGATGAGTGGGGGGGAGTTGGAGCTTGAAGTGCGGGGGTGTGATGGTTGGGGCGAGTCAAAGCGAGCGAAGAAGCAGTTAAGCTCCTCTGCCAGCGATGCACTCGGGTCTGCAGAGGTCGTGCTGCTGCCACGGAAGTTGGTGATGCTCCGTAGACCCTGCCACACCTCCCGTGGTCTGTTACTGGCAAGGTGGGCCTCCAGCCTCCCCTTGTAGGTTGCCTTTGCTAGCTTGATGCCTTTGCTCAGGTCAGCACGAGCCACCCTGTACTGGGCTTTGTCGCCTGACCTGAAGGCAGCGTCACGGGCCTTGAGGAGAGCGCGAACCCTGCTGGACATCCAGGGCTTCGCATTTGGGAAGGTCCGTATAGTCTTTTGTTGGGACACAGTTTCCATGCAGAACTTGATGTAGTCCAGTACACAATGCGTGTAGACATCAAGGTCCTGATGATCAAAGAGGTCCCAGTTTGTGTCATGAAAGCAGTCCTGTAATTCACTCATGGCGTCGTCACGCCAGGTTTTCACAGTCTTTGTGGTAGGCCTGAATCTGCGCCTGAGAGGGGTGTACGCAGGTGCGAGCTGCAAGGACAGGTGGTCTGACTGGCCGAGGGGGGCGAGTGGGAGGGCTCTGTATGCGTGCTTGATGTTCGAGTACACATGGTCGAGAGTGTTGTCTCCCCTCGTCGGGCACTTGACATGCTGGTGAAACTCTGGGAGTACAGTCTTTAAATTGGCCTTATTAAAGTCTCCCGCTACAATGTGACCGCCATCAGGGTGCGCCCGCTGATGTTTATTGATGACGCACGCGAGTAGCGAGAGCGCCGTGCTAGTGCTAGCGTCGGGAGGGATGTAAACAGCTGTGAGAATCACTACCGTTAGCTCCCTCGGGAGAAAATAAGGCCGGCATTTAACGGACATGAACTCGATGTCGGGGGAAGAGTGCTTCTCGACGATCGTGCTATCGCCGCACCAGTTCTCATGCACGTAAACACAGAGCCCCCCGCCCCTCCTCTTACCGGTGTCCCTCGTCCGATCCGCGCGATGTAGCGAGCGCCCGGCCAGCTGGATGCTAGCGTCGGGGACGTCTGCGTGCAGCCAGGTTTCCGTGACGACGATCACACTGCTATCGCGCACATAGCGGTTTCCCAGGATTTGTAATCCCAGGTCGTCGATTTTGTGGACCACGGATCTGGCGTTGGTGAGGTGCAGACTCGGTAGTGGTTGCCTATGGGGCTGCCGTCGCAGCCGTTGCAAGACACCGGACCTGCAGCCTCGCTTCTGCTTCCTCTCTCTGCGTCGCCTGCGCCGCCTCCCGGTCCCGATGACCAGCCACGGTGAGCCGGGCAGCCTCGCCAGTTCGTTCGGAATTTTGCGATCATAGCAAAATTCCTCTGTGATGGTTATTTCGCATCGATATCCAATGTTCACGATGTCCTGGCGGGTATATCGATGTTGTGCCTCAGTTGATGCCAATAAGAGCAAGCAAACACTAATAAAAAGTAATAAGGAGCACTGTGAGGGGGAGCTGTTAGCCGCTGCGTCCATGCGCGCCGCCATCTTAACATCCAAGGAATTAAAGCAGAGAAGAAATTAGAGACTACAAATAACATTGATGTGTACTTGTTCACTTTGAGGTAGAACTGGTTGAAGTAAAATGAGTCATAAAGTTAGAAAAATAGGAAATAAAAATAAAATTAACATGCTTAAGATTAACAAATTATTGTAAAGTCTGAGTTCCAAATTATGCAGAAATTACTGTGCCACTGAGTAAAATGATGAATGAGGAAAACCTCTAAATGACATTGTCCTTACACTGGACTGATAAAGCATATTCAGCTTTTGTGAAAGGAAACAAGTGTTCGTATTAAGTATGGCACTGACCCTTTGTCCAGATGCAAAAGGCCTTAGTTTTAGTGTAGAAACATGGAGATAAGATGAAACCAATCGCATACTTCTATTCCAAACTAGACAACGTAGAATGTGCATTGAAGCACTGCATGAGAACAGTTAATGCAGTATCTATTGCTGTAGATATAAGATTAAGATAAAGATGGTCTTTTATTAGTCCCACAATCTGGAAATTGCAGAAACAAGTGCAACCATAGTTTTGTTCCATCCTCTGGTTTTGAGAGTACCACGTGCGGTTTCTGCATTGCTTTTGCTGATGAACATGACGTTTTTGTCACCGGCGGGACATTTATAGTGTATGAATACATTGTTATCAAAACCACATCTGATTATAGAGAGATGTACAACATTAAACCCGGCTGTCATTATTATGTCAGGAGGATGGTACAAAACTAGATTGTTATGAGTTAGTAGAAAAAAGTAACCAAAAGTAAAGGCATCAAAAAGATTCGCCTTCAGAAAACGGAGAAGTGCTATTTGTAGATGGAAATAAATAAATAAATAAATAAATAAAATACTGTAGTTGTATCAAATGACACTGGGAAAAAGAACTTAGCAGTTACTCCTCAAATTACTCAGCTCATGCAACAGAATTAGTATCTTAAACAAAAGCGTGTAAACTAAAGAGAGTAAATTGTGTTACTATTTACACATATAGTCGTCTTAAAATGTGTAGCGCATACATTGCATAAGTGTTTTCCTTGAATACACATTGCAGACAATACAGCTAAAGAAGCTGTTGCGGACATACACGTTTTAGTGATAGAAGTCCCAAAGTTAAACAAAGGCTTTGGAGGAAAATGGTGTAACATCGCTACGTGATCTCTGTATGACCAAACAATAATCTTTACAAATGGGCTGCTATATTGAGTCATGGGATAACACATGTCTCAACAGGGGAAATGGTGCATCAGATATTACGTTATTATACGGCTTACGGCTTTAATGCTTATTCGAAACATTTTTGTAGGGCATGTTTAACGTGTGCGAAACACAATTCACAAGGTAATTTGAGTCCACGCAGAGGACGCTTTCCTACACCACAATATCCATTTCAAATTATTCATATGGACTTATTTGATAAAAACCAAAGTGAAGAAAAAAAATAAAATAAATGTTTGGTCATCATAGATGTGAATTCGAAATGGTTAGAACTCTTTCTAACCAACAAATCCAGATGCATTGACAGTGGCAAAAGTACTTTGTAAGGATATCATTCCGAGATATGGTATTCCTGAAAATAATAAACAGTGATAATAGTACCCATTTTGTTAACTAACTTGTGAAAGAGATAGGAATGTTTCACGTTGATTTGAAAGATAATTGTGCTTACCACCCTCAAAGCTCTGGATTGGTGAAAAGAATGAACAAAAAAAAAAAAAGTGAAAAGGCTATGCATTGAGGAAACGGGGAGGCAGTGGACACAGTGTATGGAAATTAGTAAAACTGTTTGTAAAAACGACAAGCACTGTGACTTTCCATTGAATGTTATGCGAGTCGCCTCTCTGTCCACTTTTAAACCTCGCTTGAAGATGAATATTCGGGCCTTTGACTCAGCATGAGACTGTTGCTGTTCTGTTGTTTTTCTGGTATCTACTGTAAATGTGTTTATGTGAGTTAATTTGAGTTATATACAGAGAGTTGCACTGTATTGTATTTCATTGTATTTAGGACCGAGACGTTGTAAAACATTGTTTGGAAGGCCTTATAGAATACCTCAAATTTAAGAACAAATGGGAAATAGATGCTGAAGCAACTTTAGCTGACTACATGTGAAAAGTGTTAGAAAAACAAAGACAGGCACAAATTTAGAGTGGTGAGGATCTTTCTGTCTCCTAGCAGGGCACTAAACTAGTGGAGCCAGGAGACTGGATGCTTGAAAGACGTTTGAAGATAAGACATATGTAATTACCCAAGGGGGAATGCCATGTTTAGTTTTATTGACAGCTCTCACAGCTGTAAATATAGTAGAAGAGTCAACATTGGTTCATTTGACACATGTAAAAAGGTCATTTTGGTTGAAATCTCCTACAAAGGAGATGAGCGGAAGTCTGATGATAGGGTGGTCTTATTTCATAAGACACCAGACTAAGTAGAGGGGATATTTCAGACAAAATGACCCTGAAGTGGTTAAAAGCAGCTGTTCTATGTTGGATGTATACAATTTTATTCTGATATTTTTGTTGTTGTGTTATATGTGGGAACAACCCAGAGTTACATAAACAAACTATGATGTGACTATAGTACAATACCAACAGTAAGAATCCCAATTACTAATCAAAATGGATTTGCAAACACCAAGAAGATAATTGAAAAAAAAAAAGTGATGGGACATATTTGTGGAGCTTGGACGACATGTTGATAGATTTGAGTTGGAACCATGAGTAATACTCAAGTGGGCAACTATTGGTCCACAGAACAAAGTTACAGGAGAAAGTCTGTACTTTCGTGAAAAGATAGCAATTGGACAACGAGATATCCAAAATAAGCAAATGAAATTGTATTATTGATATTATATTAATGCTTATCTTGATAATACATGTATGGATTGGGTCAGCGTGTATCCTGTGACTAGAGTTGATGTAGATGAACATGTTTTCTATGATAGTTGCTCTTGAAAATTTAAATAGCATTAATGTTGCTGACAGAGCTAAGCGGTTAGGAATCTTTTCACCACCACTGTGTCTGGTTTTGATAGTGGTTGAAATAAACTTCAATCCACTATCAAGAGGGGAAATCTGGTGGTGGTGTGGATATGATAGATCATTTGATAAATCACCCAAAAATGTAAAAGGTTTTGAGACTTAGTGCATATCTGTATGTGTTTTTCATAACTAGGCCCTGCTTATAGATTATTGGTAGTTTCTGGAGAGTGCCATTTCACAAAATGTAATTGATTGATCGTAAATGGTATGTTTTATATTGTTTGTTAATAAACTGTGTGAACTGTCCAATGTCATGACAGGACATCGGTGACGTTAAAAAAGAGAAAGCAGAGTATCACGGCAAAAAAAAAAAAAAAAATGATTCAACATACATGGAAGCCATCGGTGTTCTCCTTAGTGTAAGTAAGTAAGTAAGTGTAAATTAACAGATCAAGTAACAGGATTTGAGTCCTCGAACGAAGAACAAAGAACGCAGACAGGTCAACTGCATCATCACAACGTGCAAAAATTAGGTAATTGGACGCAAAGTGGGTTTGAAACTGTGCATGAACGGCTATCAACCAATCTCTAATGGCATTCCGAAACAGGATGACTGTTGATGTATTGTTGGATGAGAGAGGTGGTGTTTGTGCTATGTTCGGTGAACAATGTTGCACATTTATTCCCAACAACACAGCGGTGGGTGGTCGTCTAACCAGGGCCATAGAGGTCTCAGGACTCTTCATGGTAAAATGAAAGGACAACTGGTCTGTGTATATATATATATATACACATATATATACACATATATATATATATATATATATATATATATATATATATATATTTGTTACTTTGGAATAAAGACATTAAATTGATGTAATTTTGTTTTAGAAAAATGCTGTAGTTTTTTTCTCTGAATACAACCTACAAACGGTTAAAAAGGACATTCTGAAATGTTTTTTTTTTGGGCTATCAAATATTTAGTTTGACACTCAAACCGCACACTATTCGTGTCAATTTGTTTGGTTCTATCTCCATGAGTATTTTTTTGTGGTGCATCAAAAGCGTGTTTTAACTTACTTAGGTAAGACAGGTTTAGTGGAGAGATGAGGCCAAACAGCATCACACATCTATGTGCAAGAGATGGCAACTGACAAAGAACCTTCACACCTACAATAACTGCCCCGATGTAATGTGGTGGCTGAAGATCCTCTTCCTCCCGGACAACAAACACCACCATGGTGCACTTGGCAGGCTCTTGATCCAATTCATCCTACAGACCACCATGATAAAAGACAAATTCATTAGAGTTATTTAGATTAAATTTTTTTCCACCATGAAAAAAAAACAAACAACATATATATGTGTGTGTGTGTGTGTGTGTGTGTGTGTGTGTGTGTGTGTGTTTATATATATATATATATATATATATATATTTTTTTTTTTTGGAAGCATCTTTCAGGACACTCAAGGCCGCTGTACAGAGTAAAATACGAAAGTAAAAACACAAATACGGGTAGAAACACCAACACGTAAATCAAGCAGGATAAAATACAATAAAGTGGATGAGGGACATATCTGGAATTGGAGAGAGTAATTAAGGCGGAACAGATTGGTTTTGAGTTTAGTTTTAAACACAGGGAGGGTGGTGCAATTACAGAGGTCAGGTGGAGAGAGTTCCAGAGCTGGAGAACCGAATCGCTGAAGGCTCTGTCCCCCATGGTGGCAGGCAAGGGGTGGAGTGAGGAGGATGAAGACCGGAGAGCGCGGGATGGAGTGGGAATATGGATGATGTCTGAAAGGTAGGGAGGGGCGAGGTTGTGAAGAGATTTGAAAGTCATGTGTCATGTCATTATCCACTCCGCTTATCCGGTACAGGGTCACGGGAGGGTGCTGGAGCCTATCCCAGCTGACTACGGGCGAAAGGCGCACTACACCCTGAACTGGTCGCCAGCCATAGATTTGAAAATATATAGAAGAATTTTGAAAATGATTTGTTGATTGACTGGAAGCCAGTGGATCTGCTGAAGGATGGGGGGTTGATGTGATAGGTGGAAGGTGATTGGAATCCATTGCACATCCTTGAGGCACCCTAAAGCTCCCGTATGTCTGTCACTGAGTCTTGAATTTTTACTTAGTAAACTGAATTTGAGCATATGCAGTATTGAATTTTTGGTGAGGAGACCTTTTTTTTGAGGAATTAAAAACGCATTTTAAAGTCCTACATTCAAGTTTATTGGGATATAGTTCTTAACAAAAACATTATGATCGAAAAATTCAGAATCAAATTAAAAATATACAATTTATGTAATTCGAATTCAGTTTTTCAATTCAATAATTCAGTGTTCAATTCAAAACATTCAGGTTTCAATTCAAATATCAAAGTTAAGATATTCACATTCAAATAACCAATATTCAGATTTAGTTTCAAGTGGGACAAATATCAGACCATAGTCCAGCAATTAATCCAAACTCTGTGTCAAATTAAGTGATGATTGTACTGCCTTTATTATTTTAGAGGAGGAGTAATACCTGCTGCTGTATCTTCTAGTGCTGGACGATTAATCAAAATTTAAATCGTGATTTAGATTTCTTAATTTTGAAAATGTTCTAATTGAGGGAAAAATGTTTCAGATTAAGAAAGAGTTCAAACAAATTACATATGTTCAATTTGAGAGAACCTGGCTAACCAAGATGGAACTTTACACCCTGGAATTGAAGGAGATACTTGGAAAAAAAGGCCGAGTTACTGGCACTGAAATAAGACCTATGCTCAGTTCACTCAGTCATGTAAGAGGGTTGTGTTTTATTACTGCAAATAGAATTTGCATCAAACTATTTTGGATAAGTCCATCATAAGCATTAACAGAATAAAACAATAAAAGATCTGTTAGAGCTTATGGATATCTTGCTATTTTTTTTATTTAAAGTTGAGATGCACTTTTTGGGATGTAAGCAATGCATATGTGAGCTTTTATTTATTTAAGACACTTAATCATCTTGTGTCTTTTTAAATAGCAAAACGTTGAAGCTGGAAGGGAGGGCATAATCCATTCCTTGATGAAATTCCTCGGACAGTCTGCAGAGGAACTCATCACGGACTACCAGGTAAATTACAACAGTATTACGTTTTTAAAGCTGCAATTAACTCATAGACTGTGCAGCAAACATTTTTATTTGTCACAATATTCAAATAAATTAATTGCTGCCAGTATGTGACCTGCTCTGGCTAAAGGGTTGGCATTTGGCAAAGGTTACTTTCGGGTAATTGACAAAATAAATCAGAAGGTCCAAAGTTTCGATTTTGAGATTTCTACAAAAATCCTATCCTTGAGGTTGAGGTTTCTATTTTAATTTCCGTTTTCATTGCCCTTTTTATTTATTTTTTGATTCTCATATATGCTGTTATAAACATGTAATGCAGATTGCAAATACTGTCACATATCACTGGTGTCCGGCTGAAACATGTTGTCATAATTTGAGTAATTTCATGTTTTTCTAGATCTAATCTATTGGTCAATCCACACGAGTGGGTGTTACTTGTAAATATTACTGACCAATCTCAAATGTTGAAAATGGTTTGCTCTCTTTGGATGATGCAGTGTTAATGATTGCAAAAACGTGCCATTGGAAGTCTCCTGCAAGGTGAAGATTCTGGAGCTTCTTGGATACTGCCTGAAGACAGCGATATTCAGAACTATAAAAAGCAAACACAAATTTGGGACATTATGCACCTAACCATGGATGTATATGCTCTTTCAGGAAGTCAGCAGAGAACAAGCAAAAGAGGACCAGGCCAAGCAAATACTGAAGGTCTATGTCAGGGGTGTCAAACTCATTTTTATGGACGGGCCACATCGTAGTTGTGGTTTCCCTCAGAGGGACTGTGAACCCATATAAATTGATTGGAAAGCCAGTTTTGAAATCAGAAGCTAGTAAGTAATTGTTCAACAATTTTTCAATTTATTTTAAAAGGGGAGGATTGGTAACAAATAATTGGCAATATCTCATATCTCAGTGTTGTTGTGAAGAAAATATGCTAGAAACAGGAAGTTGATGCAGATGATTTGCCCTTTGCGGGCAACATAAAATTAGGTTGTGGGCCAGATCTGGCCCCGGGCCTTGAGTTTGACACACGTACTCTATGTCTTCCAAGCAAGTGAGGGACAAGAAGACACATCCCATGCCTCTGTTTCCATTGTTGCTTAAGAAAATGAGGTTGTGGAAATGTTGCCAGTCTCCTGCTCATGGGAATTAACTATGCGCTGAACTTACTAAATTTGCAGTACCCGTTTGAGGTGCATCAGAAGCTCTTTCTTGAGATAGATGGCCTGAAACTTGCACTCGGAGTCCATTCCCTGACTCTCCATTGAATGTTAGGCAAGCCCCCTCTCTGTCCACTTTTAAAACGTTTTGAAGACACATTTTTATTCTTTAGCTTTCGACTCAACATGTGACTGTCGTTGTTCTTCTTGTATCTACTGTACGTGTTTTAATTTGTGTTCTAATTTCCTGCTAATTTATACAACACCGTATGAAAAACACTTTGTTACAGCTCCAACTATTATAATTGCAAGTTATTTGTACATGGGTATTTCTTGTTTCGTGGACTAATACTGTGCGCAAATGCAAATGCTCGGCCTTTTATCACAAAAAATGTCCGAAGGGCAAGATCTTAATTCCTCCTCTAATATAAAACCTTCCCGAAGAACAAATCGTATAATTCTAACTTGCTAGATTTAGTCCAATGCACGATACATTTAGGCTAACTCGACGTCGCTCCAGTCAGTAAAGCACGCTTTATAGTTCACCAAAATGCATACCGTGAAATTCTTACCTTGTTTATGCGACGAGGATATTATCCCGTAAGGAGTTACACTGACGCTGTACTGCTTCTTTTTGTATTTCTCTGTTCAGGTCGTCCCTCCCGCATTTCGCCCAAAGTCAGACGGGATAGGCGGCAGCACCTCCCCGCAAGCCAGTACAAGATAGGCGGTGTGGAAGATAAAGATAACACGTCCCTCCGTTTGGATCGGGTATTGTGTTTTCTTTAGAGCTTTTGGTTCGTGTGCACTGTGCAACACAGTCTGAGCGCAAATACAAATGCTCGGCCTTTTATAAATAAAAAAAAAATCCGAAGAACAAGACCATCCTCGTCTAATATAAAACCTTCCCGATGAACGAACCTTATAAAACTTGCCCTCCGTCACAGCAAAACAATTTCTGCAACAATTTCATAAAACCATTTGTAAAAAGACAACGGTAAGATTTCGTCCAGTGTACGATCAGTTTAAGCAAACTGGGTTTAGCTAGTCAGTAAAACACTCTTTATAGTGTAGCAACGTTAGTAACGCTAAATTCTTACCTAGTTTATGAGACGAGTGCTGTACTTGACTATTTTTTGTAATTTATTATTATTTTTTTTTTTTAATGCTTTATAGAGCAAATTGCACCTATGACAGTTGTTATTACCACAGAAGCCATCTCAAATGGTTGCAAACTCTGAGGGTGACTTTGAACCGGAAGTCCCGCCTCAATCGTCATCTGATTGACAGCGGAATCCTGGAGCCAGAGAAGAGAAAAGAATCAGACACGAAGTTGAAGAAGCGGAAAAAAAATAAACATCGAATCTCCAAGTTCTCGCAACGAGGGTGACTGTTGGGGTCTGGAGAAGTGACCGGGAGATGGAGAGCCCCGTATTTTGGTCTTGGTAAGAGGGTAACTCACTTGATGTTGACGAGGGAACCTATGCCGCTATGCTATATACCGGCGTGAGAAAACTACGGCCCGGGGGCCACATGCGGCCCGTTAAACGTTTTAATCCGGCCCGCCGAATTTGAAAAAAAAAAAAAAAAACCTTGTTAATGTTTTATTTTCAAAATAGTGTGGTTTTTCAAAGACAAGCTTTTGTTCACTTTCATTTAAAATTAAATGTATTTTTTTTCTCAGATGAGATGAGGTTACCAAAACACTCCATCCATCTGCTCCTGGTCCAGCCCCTCTGTCAAATTTTAGAACCCATTGTGGCCCGCCAATAAAAAAGTTTTCCCACCCCTGCTATATACTATAAGCTATGTTAATGTCGTCAGGCCATTATAGAGTATTTCTTCTGACATTTTGAAGGAGAAATAATACTCAACGTTTTATTTTTTTATGATGTTTGAGGCATTCTGACTGAAATACAGTTCAATTGAGGTTACCAGTAGTCATTTCCATTACCTGTCAATGTAAATTAGAATGTAACTTACTACAGTGAACCCTCGGTTATCGCGGTTAATGGGGACCGAGACCACCCGCGAAAACTGAAAATCCGCGAAGTAGCGGCGCACCTTCAAAAATGCTTAAAAAAAAAAAAGTGCGAAGTAGCGGCGCACCTTCAAAAATGCTTTAAAAAAAAAGTGCGAAGTAGCGGCGCACCTTCAAAAATGCTTAAAAAAATAAATAAATAAAATAATAATATATATATATATATATATATATATATACGGGTAGAGAGAGAGAGGGTGAAATTCATGTTATAACAAAAAAAAAAAATTATTAAAACATTTTTTTATTCCCCAGCCATTATTTTTGTATTTATTCAATTACTTCTTTTTGTATTTATTTAATTACTTCGACTTTTACCTGCTGGTACGCCGTCCGGTGTGCCCTGGCATTCTTCATTTATTTATTCATTTATTCATTCATAACTGACAGCCTCGCGCTCCGCTCATGCCCGGGCGGAAGGTGTTCCTCTTCGGCTTAACAACCACGCACGCCGGCCGGTCTCCTCCGGAGCTCTCGCACGGTCCCGAACGGAGCGAAATGTCGCCCCGCTAGTGCCCGGGCGGAAGTTGTTCCTCTTCGGCTTAACTGCCACGCACGCTGGCCGGAGCTCTGGTACGGTCCGAACCGCGCGAAACGTCGCCCCAAATCGTGCCCGGGGGAACGTGCTCTTCTTTGTCCACTCTCCTCTTCGCCCACGTTCTTCTTCGGCGGACGCCGGCCGTCTAACCACTCCAGCGCCCCGTCGTGCCGCTCGGCGAAACTACAATGCCCCCGAATATTTTTTAGACCCGCGAAGCACTGAACCCGCGAAAGGTGAACCGCGAAGTAGCGAGGGTTCACTGTATTGCAACCAGATACCTATAAAATGTCATTTAATTTGCACTGTTTTGATCGCCACTGTTTTGCTCATTGAACAACAAATGAAAAGATGAATCATACACAGTGTTTGTAAAGATAATTGTCAATGTTTTATTAAATGAAATTCCAATGTAAAATTGTGTAATATTGTGTTATATAATGGGTCTACAACATACATTTCTCACAGACAAGTAGAGCTTTTTCTCATGAAATGTGTTGAAAAAAAACTAACATTTGAACATTGTTTTGCGTTACAACATCCGTGTTTACTGGTCATAAATTATTAACTTAAGTTTAATATACACTACACGAGCTGGGTAGCCACCACGCCTCAACCACCATAACAAGTTCGCTAACCCTTTAAGTCGAACGAGGTAGCTAACATATCGGGTTCAATTTGTACCAAAAATATGCTGTTGTGCCTTGTGTCTCTGTATATGTCGTCATGACGTGTCATTTGACAAAGCCTTGTGTCGATGTTAGTTGTCGATGTAACAGTCTTATGTTAGATGTCAATGTATGTCTATGTTAGATCTCAATGTGTCGATGTTAGATGTCAATCTATGTGTCTATATTAGATGTGTTTATGTTAGATGTCTATGTAAATGTTTGTTAGATGTCGATGTGTGTAAGATGTCTATGTAGAGGTTGGTTAGATGTCGATGTCTATGTAAATGTTTATGATGGATGTCGATGTGTCTGTTAGATGTCCGTGTTTGTTAGATGTGATTGTAATGGTTTATGTTATAGACGTCAATGTAAGTGTCAATGTTAGATGCCCATGCATGTTTGTTAGATGTCGATATATGTGTCATTGTTACATTTCAACGTAAATGTTGTTCGTGCAAGTTTCCAGTCCTCCAGCCACGTGACATCATGTGCGTCAAAGTGATAACTCGTACATTTCACGGAGGGAAAAAAAACAGACACCATTGGTAGTTTTGACCGGGAAAAAAAAAATAATTTATTTTTTTCGAACACCTCATGTCTCTTTCAGCGTAAGAATAAACATGACACGACCAAAATAAAATATACCAACACAGGCAAATATTTAAGGAGCACTCAAGAGATACACTTCAGCTCATTTAATCCCACCTATTTTTACTAACGCAAACCCTTCAATTCTAGCGCCCACAGAATAGTGTGCTATAATGCTATAAAAATATGGAGCCTTTACCTGACAGCGTTTGAATATAACTGAATTCCCATTGCTCACGAAAAACTGAGAAACTAAGAACAAACATTTCAAGCACAAGCTTGACTTGACTTCAACAGTTCTATTTTTTCTTTCGTGACAGCTCAGACATCAAAATAATGCTTTCCTTCTATAAAATAAAAACAGCATGACAAAAGGTGCTGAAATAAACTATATACGGAAGTGCGTGAGTGACAGTGTGTGCATGTGTTTTTGCAACGCATGTGTACACCCCGCCATACAAATTACACAATTCGTTGGGTATGTGGTATACACTTAAAAACAATTGCCTTGGAGCAAGTGAACACAACACGTCTCACACTGTATACATGCTGTAGAAGGGCTGGGCGATATGACCTCAAATCAATATCGCGAGAAATCGAGCAATTTTACCTCAATAACGATAAATGCACAATAAATTCCCACGTGGACTAAAATCAAAATAAATGCAGGAATTGCATATTGACTGTTTTTTTTATTGACCAACTGGTACACTTTACTTTCAATGAAAAATAAAAGTACAAAAATCATTTGTATGAACATTCCAAATAGCTTGCAGGGTTCGCGGTTAACTTTAAAAACTGCTTGCCCATAGGGCAAGTGCCACTAAAATTTGCCTTGCCCGAGTGGCCAAATTACTTGCCCGACTTGGGCAAGTGACAATTTTTTTTCTCTAAGAATAAAATGTTTATGGTTGTAAAATGTGCGCCACAAATGTAAATAAACATATAATCTGATAAGCATAAATTAATCTTGTTTTCATCATCAACCATGAAACCCTACTCACAAGAGCAAATGTATCATCCTGTGCAGTTATTGAAAATGTTAATTGTAGTTTTAATAATTAACAAATCTGCATGTTAAATTGGGAAAATGATATTACAGCAATCCAGATGATCAATTTTAAGTCCAGGAGAGCGTATTAATTGAGGAATCACATGAGTAAATTATGAGTGTGGCAAATTTGTGTATTCCTTTAAGACCAGTGCCTGTGGTGCTGCCTCCATAAGTTTCATAGCATAAACAGAACACAGTCACTGACACTATGTCAGGTCACATCATGAAGCTAATGAATTAACAGCCAATAATCAAATATTACTCCCTTCCTTACTCACAACTGAATTGTCTACTTAAAAATATTCGAGCTATTTTAGTCATGTCAGAGGAATCCGAAATGTTCGGATTTGAACGAACTCGTCGCCACTCGTAAACATGCGCAGAAGGTAAGAAAACTTCCGGCTGTCAATTTTCGGCCAAAATATCGTAGGTTTTTGTTGTGTTTTTCAAACTTCAAATGAGGATGCTACGACAGCGAGTTCCAATACTGCGGGATTTATTGACGTCCACTTTAACTCGACATTCACTGAACTAACTGATCCCCGTAGCGCCCGCCCATTACCCCCGATAAGGCCAATGGACCATACCAAAACATAAGGGGTTGTCTGGGTTAAACCATCACCATACAGTGCACACAAACAGATCACACCACCGTTTTCGTCAAAATTAAAGATATTTGGCTGCTTTAAAAAATGCTTGCCCGGTCGGGCAAGTTGCCCATAATTTTACCTTGCCCGTGGCCAAATTTCACTTGCCCCGGGCAATCGGGAAGCGGTTAACCGCGAACCCTGAGCTTGCTTTGCATGACTTGAACAATGTCACAAAGAAAAAGGGTACCTCTTGCGAAATCTTTTTCTGCAAATAGATTGCGCCAAGATGCTCTCATGATGTAAATAATGGCAAATAAAAAAACGCGAAATAAAATGAAAGAAAATGTCAATGCAAGCCAAATAAACAAGTGGGTATTATCGGGGAAAATGTGCCGTCTCGAGTACTCTGCTGCGCAGTCGCCACTTGTCATCTATGGAATGCACAGTTAGGCTCAATCAGGGATCCATGTTGCGACCCGACCACAAGTCGGATGTAGATGCAAAATGCTTGACATGTCTAAGCTCCCGGCCCGATGTAGTCCATATCGGGAAATACGGCTTTCATGAAGCGTTTAAATCCTGTGCGCGCCACGTAACTAGAGGAGCTTTATCTTTAGCTATGTGCTAAGCTATCGCGTCCACCTCTGAGACGTTCTCTCGTATGGTGTCGCCTCCGTTCATGGGCTGTTGTCACTTGTCGAACCTTGCTTCTCACTTTGAACTTTCAGCACAGCATGGTTGTGTTGTGGGTGGTGAGAAAGCTTCTGGATTTGAATCGCCAGCAACGAGAGCGACAGACGGGTGGAGTCACATGACTAGAGGCGCTGTAGCGGTCTTAAAGGGGCATGAACATTGCCGCAGACAAAAGGCTTTTCTTTTTTTATTCATCGAATTTTCCGACATGGGCAAAATGATTTCGGTCATTGTAATAAATTTCGGTAACGGTAAATTTTCGGTTTATGCTGTAGCATGGCTTTCTTTGCCGTGGGTGTCAAATATTTTACTTTGTTTTCAGAGTGCTTACAGACCTCTTGGTTTTGCCTCAAAATAATTGTCTGCAAAGCAGTCTGTGCCATCCGCATCATTGATGTGCAGGAGTAGCTTGTTGGTAATAAATAGCTGCAAGAAGTCCGCTGTTTGCCGCAGCATCCAGTGGTCCAGCGCTCGCAGTGAAAGTCTTGTCTGGCAGCCCGAACCATCCCCAAACATTTCGAGATGCACGCCCACTAAATTCCAGAAATATAAACATGGACAAACTTGACATTCTTCCAGATTCTGTCTCTTTGCATTGTTTTGAAGTTACTCCTGCAACTTTTCCACTTCTTCGATCCTCCCCATTGTCTGAAAAAGAAGTGTATATTTTGATTTGAAATAATGACCTCAACATACCAATACATTTGTTTATCATCTGAACTGGATTATTTTGAAACAACATTTGGGATGGACATCTGGGATTTGTTGTTGTGTATATTCAGAGTAATCCTTTTCTTGTATATAGCTAAAGCAATAGTCGCTGGCCTTGAAAATGGGTACAAGACTTGACCAAATTAAGATGCCATAAGGTCTAATTTGCCCCTTCTCTACCACAACCGATTTAGAGGCCATTAGTAACAGATTTGAGAAGACCACTTTTAAAGATATGAAGCCAGAGCTCGGCACCGGACCCATTTTTATTATTTATTATAATTTTAATGTATTATTGAGCAAATGACACAATATGTCAGTAGTGATTACCACAGAAGTCATGTCAAAATAGTGCAAATTCTGAGGTCGACTTCAAATCAGACAGGCGGAGACGAGCGCCAGAGAAGAGATGAGAATCAGAAGAGATGTTGAAGAAGCTAATAACAAAAAAAACAAAAAAACACATCAAATCTCCATGTAGTAGCAACGGGGATGGCTCATGGGGTCAGGAGAAGTGAGCGGGAGATGGGGAGTATGAGGTGCCGTTGGGGACAAAAGTCAGGAATCGCTTCACACTTCTGAAATGCACTCTTACACACCAGTGAAATTGTTGTTGCTCATGCATACTTATGAAACGCTATCATACATACGAGTGAAACGCTCTCATACACACTAGTGAAATAGTTGTTGCTCATACACTCGTCAAATGCGCTCATACACATAGGTGAAACATTCTCATACACACCAGTGAAAGGCGCTCAGGCACAATTGTGAAATTATTGTTATTCATAAATACAACTGAAACATGCTCATGCCCATACACGAGTGAAATGCTTTCATACAAACACCCACACTGTTGAAAATGCTGTCATGAACACAAGATCGCTTACAAATACTAAAATGTAAAAATTAATCATTTATTTAGCAGGGATGCATGGTGGGCGACTTGTTAGCACGATGGTCTCACAATGCAGAGGTCGCGGGATTGATTCCGGCTTTCCTGTTTGGAGTTTGCATGTTTCCCACACGCCTGCGTGGGTTCTCCGGTTTCCTCCCACATTCCAAACACATGCATGGCAGGTTGTTTGGACACCCTAAATTGGTGTGAGTGTGAGCGCGGATGGTTGTTTGTCTTTGTGTGACCTGCGATTGGCTGGCAACCAGTTTAGGGTGTACCCCACCTACTGCCCCAAGATAGCTGGGATAGGCTCCAGCACCCCCCGCAACCCTTGTGAGGAGAAGCCGTACAGATAATGGATGGTGGGATGGCATTCATAATGGACGGCCGCCACGGTGGGCGACTTGTGAGCACGATGGTCTCACAATGCAGAGGTTGTGGGATCGATTCCGGCTCCGGCCTTCCTGTGTAGAGTTTGCATGTTCTCCCAAGCCTGCGTAGTTTTCTCTGAGTTCGCCAGTTTCCTCGCACATTGCAAAAACATGCATCCATTTACTCTGATGCCAATGTTTTCTGTACCTTATGGCAGATTTTTCTCTTTGCCGAAGACTATTAGCACTTGTAGAGCGAGGACCTGTGCCACAGTCGTCAACTGCACCCTAAAATCAGATCATTTTGTATTTTAGACATTACACACTACACAGTTAAAGATGGTCCAAAAAAGAAAAATGGATTAATGTATTTCAACTTACATAATACTCTTTAAAGAGCTGACCAGCTCATTCCCAGAGGTACGTATTGGGGCGTATTGGTCGTCTTTACAGAAGACTCCAGGAGGTAACTCAGGTTTGACCTTCAGCCACAACAGAGTGTTGGGTGTGAGTGCTTCCAAGTCGTTGAGGTCGGAAGATGTCCTTGTGATAGGCCTGCTGTTTATAACTGCTTCAGCCTCACCAAGCAAGGTATATTGACTTTCTTCACCCGAAATTTGTTCTTTTACAGTGACATTCAGGATTTTTCTCACAGACCAAATAAGTCGCTCACAGCTTCCTCCGTGGTGGGAACCTGCTGGGGGATTGCTATGCCACTGAATACCTTTTTGCAGCAAGTGTTTCTCGATTTACTTAGTGTTCCATTCTTTGATTGATTTCTTCATTTCACTGTCAGCTGATCTAAAGTTGGTTCCGTTATCAGAATACATCTCTCTCACTTGTCCTCTTCTGACAAGAAATCTTCGGATTGCGTTGAGACAAGCATCTGTGTCACGTGAAGATGCAATTTCCAGATGTACGGCTCGTACAGCGAGACATGTAAAAATCACGCCGTATCTCTTTACTTGTCCTCTAACCCTACTTACTTAGAATGGACCAAAATAATCAACGCCAATTCTCTTGAAAGGCGGATCGTCAGGTAGCACTCTTCTGATGACTCTAGCAGCTCGAGGTATCCAAAACTGTTGATGCAGATTAGCCATCATGTGGTTCCTTCCAGCGTGAGCTGTAATCTCATGAATGTATCTCAGGACTAGCTTTGTGTTATGTGAATCCTTGGCAAGATGGCTTGCTGTTTTGCTGTTTCAGGCATGGCTGCGTGGCTCAACTGTCCACCAACCCTCATGACACCATCTTGAAGTACTATATTGAACTTGTAAAGTGGGCTACTTTTCTTCACCCTTTTTTGTTTTTCAAATATGGCTAAATCTTTTTTGAAACTTCGCCTTTGACAGTATTTCACAAGTTCTCTTTCTGCTTTATCCAAGTCGTCGCAGGTCAAATACTTTCCTTTGACAGTTCTCTTGAATAAATTCATCTTGCCTTCTTCACCTAATGTGATTAACTCCTTTCTATTTTCCTTTACTCTGTCAGTAAGTCTTTCAGCTTTAGAAACCAGGCTACGGCCTGCTTCAATGCTGTCCAAGACGAATAATGGTTCATCCACTGGCCCAGAGAATCTTTGGGCTACAGTGACTGAATTACATGCACTTGAGTCACTCATTTGACCTCCAGGTCATTAATTGGTAATTTGAAGTGGTTTTTGTGTTTAACTAAATTCCTGGACACTGCCTGATTTTTTTCAGAGCTGTACAACCACTAGAAAGGGTGGTTCCCACAATGTGAGTTTTGCTCAGGTGGCCCAACAATGTCACAAAAACAAGTAGGGGTGTGTGTGTGTGTGTTTGTATAAGCTACATGTTGGGGACCAACATCGGACAGCACACCCACTGTAGGGGACCAAAATTTTTGTGGGGACCAAAAATCTGGGCCCCACAAAAAAGAGCATTGAATTCAGTGATAAGAAGCTCAGGGGGAGGTCCTGTCAAAGTTTCAGGGCTTCCCAGGAAGGTCACAAAAACAAGACGAGTGTGCTAGAAATGTGTGTGCGGAAAAATTACTCAGGATCGCTGTCTAGTGGTCGGTCCCGGTACTGCACTTACGCACACTTCACACACTCGGCTGGTCTGCGCATGTGCAGGACAGTCTGCTTTATGTCAGGCAGCCACCCTCCCCTCCCCCACAGCCCAACCCGAAAAATTGAGATGTTAGTTAAGTATTTATTCCTATTATTGAGTGAGATTACATATTTTTACTTGGCAGCTGGCACAACAGCTAAGCTTGGAGCACAGTTATTGCAAAATAAAATAAATAAACAGTAACAACAATAACGATTGTTAATATTGTTATACTTTATAGCGTAACCTATTTATACTAATTTTCTGTATGCAATTTCAAGTGCAACTAATATAGTTGTGCATATAGATAGCCACCAAACTCCATACATTAGATAAAAATAAGAGCCACGACGTTAACCAATTAACAGTTCAAGAAAAAAGCAGACATCCAAGAACTTGCTTTGTTACTTTTGCGTGGCCAGAACTACAAACCCCAAAGCAGAGCAAACCCAAAACATCAGAGAAAGTACAATACTGTTGTCAAGGAGTGGTGCTGCTGCTTTGCGATCGCTGCCACCATAGTGAACGCGCTACCACATTCGTGCACACGCACACATGCCACACACCTGTTTTCCACGTCCTGTCAGTCCACTCCGTCGGTCCACATTTATTTCGTTGGTCAGCCATCACGGTTGGGTGCGCACTAGATCGCTGTTAAACCATCTTCTACGCCACAGTCCTCGTGTTCAACAAACATTTCTCCCGAACTCGCCTACCATGCACAACTCTCCACTTTCAAACCGAGCGCCGCTGTTACTTCCGGGTTTTTAGCGCCAAGCACTTGACGCTAGCGTGTGACGTCATGGCGAAATACTAGGTTTTAAAATAAAAATTTTCTTTTTTTTGTACAGTCTAAGTGCATGGGGTTATGATAGATCGAATGAGTATACCTTTATGTACTCACTAACATTTATGTTGATCATAAAATGTTGTTTTGATGAAGAAAACTGTTATTTTTTAGAATCAATTGGCTTAGGGCACTTGGGCAAACTACGGCCCGGGGGCCACTTGTGGCCCGTTAAACGTTTCAATCCAGCCCCCCAAACTTGAAAAAAATTAAATGAATAAGCCTTGTTAATGGTTTATTTTCTAAATACTGTGGTTTTTCAAAGACATATATATTGTTGTAATGCTTTTGTTCACTTTCGTTTAAAATTAAATGTATTTTAGGACTCATTGTGCCCCCCCCCCCTCCCAATCAAAAAGTTTGCCCATCCCTGGCATAGTGGATGGGCCGAGGAGTTTAAAAGGCACACATCATGCATTTTTCAGTCAGTTTTAGCCAGGGCTTGGTATGGGGAAGACCAGCTGGTTTACATGTAATCATTAAATTTTCCCAAGTTTTATTTAAGTTAATTGGACAAAACAAAAAAACGCAATATTCTTCTGCCAGAGAGTATGTAATATTCTTCTGCCATTTTATTGTAGAGGGCCATTTTGAGCCCCTAACAATATTATTCAACCAAGAGATCATGAGTCGTCGCCCACTTACTTTCTGAAGTCAGCTGGGATGTCACGGCTGTGACCCTCGTGAGGATAAAGTGGTTCAGATGGAAAAGTAGGACTAAGGGCTTTTTCTCAGGTTTCCATGCGCAAATCCATGTATATTAGGTTAATTGGAGACTCTAAATTCTCTACTCATCAAATGACATTCGTGACCCTGATGGATAGATAAAATAGATTATTAATCTGCCATGGGAAGTCCAAGGTGTCTGGTAGAAAGAAATGCATTCATACACTCATTACACAGTCAACCAAGCAAAGACACAAAGCCTAGGGCAGGGGCGGGCAAACTTTTTGATTGGAGGACCACAATGGGTTCTAAAATATGACAGAGGGGCCGGACCAGGAGCAGATGGATGGAGTGTTTTGGAAACCTCACCTCATCTGAGAAAAAAAATACATTTAATTTTATATGAAAGTGAATAAAAGCATTCCAACAATAATATTTGTCTTTGAAAACCACAGTGTTTAGAAAATAAAACATTAACAAGGTTTATTCATTAAATTTTTTTCAAGTTCGGCGGCCCGGATTAAAACTTTTAACGGGCCGCATGTGGCCCCCGGGCCGTAGTTTGCCCTCGCCTGGCCTAGGGCATAAACACATACATGTAATATCCAATCCGCTTATTCTCACAAGGATAGCGTGCTGGAGCCTACCCAGCTGTCAACGGGCAGTAGGCGGGGCACACCCTGAAGTGGTTGCCAGCCAATCGCAGGACACGCAAAGACGAACAACCATCTGCGCTCAAACTCACTCACAAATGCAACCTCCACACAGGAAAGCTGGGTCCCGGGATCGAACCCTGCACCTTGGGACTGCGAGCCGGATGTCCTAACCAGTCTTAACTCATTAAATACCAGCCATTTTCACTGGAGCAACCCACTCAATCCCAGAGTTTTCCTGGGTTTTGACTAATATTGCAAGGCCCACAGAATATTGTATTCTAATGCTATATAGACATGGAGCACACCCGAAGAAAGATGAGACTCTCTTCTTTCAACAGAAAAAAAA
Organism: Idiotropiscis lumnitzeri; assembly: GCF_059441095.1. Lineage (NCBI taxonomy): Eukaryota > Metazoa > Chordata > Actinopteri > Syngnathiformes > Syngnathidae > Idiotropiscis > Idiotropiscis lumnitzeri. The sequence goes on from NW_028283651.1 coordinate 364,676, forward strand.
TGTTTGTTCCTATCTTTTTCCATTCTTGAACAATCGGCATTTGAAAATAGCTAAATTTCATGAAAACTCCAATCCCTGGGGAAAAAACTGAGAAAATGAGCTTTTTGTAAACTGATGCATTTTGACCATAATTTGAACTTTGACACTATTATTTATGGCTTTTATGACACCTCTAACATCTAAATAATGCATGCCTTCTATAAAATAACAAAAAAAAGCACAAAAAATATGTTTTTGATAAAATAAATTTATTTGCACATAACACTAAACGACTGAACTGTTGAACTATGTACAAAAATGAAATACATCAGTGTCATACATACTTTTTTTTTGTGTGATATAAAATAAAACAGTTGCCTTGATGCAAGGGCACACAACATAGTTCACACCACATTCTTGTTTCACTCCGTTTGCCTTTGCGCAAACAGACCCGACACTTTCGTTGTGGTCTGGCTTTGCTGGTCCGTGGAAAATAGGCGAGCTTGTGTTTGTCCACTGGGGTTTGTGTGAAAATAATTGTCTGGGAAGTGATTGCTGGCATCCGCGATGTGCTGCAGAAGCTCATCCGTGAGAAACAGCTGCAGGAAATCAGCTGGCTCCTCAGACTCCAAATGGGCAGCGGCATTCAGTGGTCCAGGGGTTGCTGTAAAGTCGATTTTCCTCGGTTGCCATCCAGTGTGACGCCATCCGGAACCACTGCTTCCTGATGCACAACCTGTAAATTACAGAAATATAAACAATTGGAAATATATATTTATTGCTGCATTTTATTGCTGGCGTGTGAAGTTTCATATTATAATTTACCTTTCTTTACACCAACAAGACGAGGAGGAACTTTCTTGCCGCGGGATGCACAATCTGTGAATTTTAGAAAGTATGCATGATTACCACACCATTCAGTATTGTTGTTTCCTCGTCGGGGAGGAGATACGCTCGCGTCTAACTGCACATTTATGCGACATTTTCTGCCCGCAAGATGCATGATATGTACAATAAAAGCATGAGGGGTAAAACCACATGTTCAATGGTAACTTGCGAGCGCTTACCTCCTCGTTCGGGGGGATCTGGTGAGGACTCTCAGCTGCTTTGGCTATTGTCCGAAGGCAGGCGATGCAGGCCGCAAGGCACGCGCACCCTCTTTAGACGCCTGTTTGTTGTGACGACGACGAAGCGTCATCCTCTCAACCAAAGCGTCTCCATCGCCTTGATGCTTTTAGGAAGCTTTTTTTTACAAAAACGCATTCCTCGATCGTCATTTGCTTGGAGGATTTCATTGCTAACGCTACTAATGCGACTGCTGCTAGTGCTGCCGATGCTGCTGCTACCCACGCTGCTCTCCACACTTATAAGTCTACCCCAGGATCCCGCCCCCCATTTGTACCTCTGGCGCAGATTCAAGGCGGATCTTTTGCACCTCTGCCCCCTGCTGGGTGATTTTTACATGATTCACAATGCGGACAAGGCTGATTCTCAGTCAGAGGTTGCATCAGACCCTTATGTACACTATGACGTAAAAAAGACAGGAAACGTACTTATACGTCTTTGGTAGAGGGCGCCATTGCATTAAAAGACGTCTTTGTACGTCTAAGGGAGTAAATGAGTTGAACAAAGTACAGGGTCCTTCACCTGACTACAGATGATCTTCTGGGGACTTTATTTGGTTTTAATCACTTTTGGGGTCTGTATCTATGCACACTCCCTGGTTTTGCTACCTTCCCGGGTACCACATACACACTGCTTAGTTTCTCTGCCTTCGTGGGTACCACATACATATTGCTTGGTTTCTCTGCCTTCCTGGGTACGACATACACACTGCCTGGTTTTGCTACCTTCCTGGGTACCAGTCACACAAACGTCAGACGACTCAGCACATACCGACTGTCTCAGCACTACACACTTTCACTCCAAGGCAGTGCTGTGAACCAACTTACTGACAAGAGGTAGTATTTAGAATTTTAAAAAGTGCTTGAAAGGTTTTGTTCATGTAAAACCAACAGATTATGACATTATTATTATTATTTAAATCAGTATTAAACAGCATCAGCATAGGTTAAAGATATTATACAGACTATATACGATAAAAAAATACTAAACCACCCTTGCTTTTCCGTCATTTCTTGTATAAGTTAACACACAGATGTATAACATTTGTTTATACAAATATAACGATTAAAAAGTAGCTGATTAGAGTTTTAATTTTGTATTCATTAATCTGTAATAAAAATGGACATATTTTGGTTAATAAAATTAACAAGAAATAAAAGTAAAGGGTGTTCTAATACTTTTTTCAAGATTGTCCTAACATACATTTAATGTTTACAGTATATGTCTTCGGAAGAAGCGCAGCATTAGATTTTTTTTTTTGTTCTCTCTCTTTGACTTCTGAATTTGAATTTCTGTCACAGATGTGCTTGAATTCTATTTTGGATGATTTGTGTTAAACTGCACAAATATTTGAAGAGCCATAGAATTCAAGAATCACACCAGTGCTGCTACTCCTCCGAACGGGTGAACGCCCTTGATTAACAACCTGCGTTGAGGTGGCTTTTGAGATTCGTGGTGTGGGAGAAAAATCTCTGAAGGCATTCTTAGACTTCAAGAGAGGGTCCACAATTTTCAAAGATTCACTTCCGTCTGAATCAGAGGCCTCACTTGTATCCGGAATATATTCATCTCCACTGTCATCTGAGTTGGAGTAATAATGCTTATCCATTCCAAAGTCAGCCTGTTTTTTTAATCTAAAAAACAACAACAACGAAATATAAAGGAGAGAAGGCAGGAGACCAATAAAATATATGCAATTTGCTTGTAAGATTCCCTGAAATCTATATGGGTTGTTTACCTGTATACTTTTGGTCCTCCTGAGCCTTGGGATAGTAATATGGTCTGGGTCTGAGGCGCAAAGTTCAGGGGCAGGATTTGACAATGATTCGTCAGAATCTGTGTCGTTATTCCAAGGAAGATTCAGCCCATATTTTTTGTCCAAGGGAGGAGACTGGGTTGCATCAGAGTCCAAGAGAAAATTGAGAACCCATTAAATACTTAATCCCCAGAGGAATCTGCACAGAAAAAGGTCTTAATTCTATTTGAAAAAAAAAAAAAAACTAAAATATTGATGAATGATATGACAAAATAATGTAATAACAAAATTAATTGACCGTAACAAAAAGCTCCCGGGAGGAAAACTACATTAAATGTTTTTTTAACAGGGCAGTGAAAATATTGGAAAATAAAAACGATAATAAATAAAATAATATAAAAAAAGAATTCAATGTGTATCGATGGACCCATATGAAATACTTATATCGCTATGTACTTATCAGCCATATCGCCCAGCCCAATATGTAACTGCAACTTCAAAACCTCGGGCCATAACAGGATTGTAACATGGGATGCATATCTTCATTCCTAAATTTGTAGATCCCGAGGAGGCTGCTCAATGGTCCTGGTAATCTAAACCTCAACCAATTCGGTCACAGCCAATGTTCTCCATCCTTGTTAAGAAGTTTTGAAATGATTTAATAGATATACTATTGCAAACTATACCAGAATTTTAGACATTTTAAACTTTTGATCACAATTTTACCTATTTTCTAAAAATCTGAAGAATCCACATGCCAAATCACCTGCTGTAGACACATAGGTTCTGTTCTGACAGATAATTCAGTTACAGGTTGTGTACTTAAAGCCAATAAGAGGGCAATGCAGCAGTCGACAACCTGACGAAAGCTTAAGTCTCCCAATGAGAGAACTGTAGTGGCTGGTAGGTTCTTAGATTGTAACATAGTAAAGACATATACTAGGCATAACTGTATATCATATGATGATGAGGGAAAATATTATTAGCTACGATTTATGTCCAGATATATTAGAAAACTTGTCCAACCAGCACAGGTCTATCTAACTGTAATTTTAACATCTCAAGACACGACAGGATGACCACATGATACGCATACCTCCTTTTCAGAGTCTGTCAAAACTTGAGAAGGCTGCTTCGATGTTCTGGTGGCATCAACCTCAGCCGATTCAGTCATTGTCGGTTGTCCTCCATCCTAATGAACAAGTTGAATATTAATTTAATGAATTAAAAAAAGAAAATGGATCAGAATTTTACACATTTTAGGCTTTGGCCACCCAAAACAAAAACTAACAAGTTCACGAATGAAACAAAACCAATTACTTTAGCGCATGACAATTAATCTTCAGTAGAGATATGTTGTGACTGATATTTCAGTCACAGGTTGTCTTTTGAACGCCACCAGGGGCGCAATGGAGCACAGGACAGCCAAAAGTCTTCTTGTCGGACACCTGTAGTGGCTGGTAGGTTCTAAGATTATAACATAGTAAAGGCACATACAACTCCTAACTGTATTTCATATGATAATGAAGGAAAAGATGATTAGCTATGATTTATGTCAACAATAAAAATGGCTCTACGGGGTCCCCACAAACACAAACCTGACAGTTGGGTGTCAGATGGCCAACATACCTGACACGCAATTCAACTCAACTGGACCCCACAACACAAGAAAAAGCTGAGTGAGCCTCAAACCAGACATACACATTCACTGACAAATATCCTGTGACACCAGATATATTAGAAGTCTTGTCTAATCAGCACACGTCTATCTAACTGCAATTTTAACATCTCGAGACACGACAGGATGAGTACACGATACGCATACCTCCATATCTGAGTCTGTAAAGCCTGGAGGAGGCTGCTTCGATGTTTTAGTAGCATCATAAATTTATTGAATTAATTATATTTGAGGTTGGATAAGATTTTTACACATTTTAAGCCTTAGCCACCCAAAACAAAACATAAGCTCATGAATGAAATAAAACTAATTAATTTCGCCCATGCCAATTAATCTTCTGTAGACGCGTGTTGTGACCAGTGTTGTTTTTGGCAGGCATTTTAGATTTTGTCCAAGTCATTTGGACAAAGTGCTGATTTGTTTACATCACATTTAGTCATCCCAATTCGTTATAGTTTTAGTCCAGTTTTAGTCAACGAAAACTAAAAAAAGGGTTTTAGTCCAGTTTTAATCGACGGAAACGCAAAAAAAGTTTTACCCTAGTTTTCGTCAATTTATTCACAAAGGTTTTAGTCCAAGCGGCACGGTGGCCCAACTGGTTAGCAGGATGGCCTCACAATATTGAGGTCGTAGGTACGATTCTGGCTCCGGCCTTCCTGCGTGGGTTTCCTCTGGGTAATTCGGTTTCCTCCCATATTCTTAAAACATGCATGGCAAGTTGCTTGGACACTCTAATTGCCCCTAGGCATGAGTGTGAGCGTGGATGGTTGTTCGTCTATGTATGCCCTGCGATTGGCTGGACACCAATTCAAGGGTGTACCTCGCCTACTGCCGAAGACAGCTGGGATCGGCTCCAACACCCCCCGCGACCCTAGTGAGGAGAAGCGGTACAGATAACGGATGGATGGATGGATGGGTTTAAGTCCATTTGAGTTAAAACAAGGCATTCAAGGTTTCCACCCAATAACAAAGACTTTTGGATGGACTACAAAGGATTCTTCATTACAAACAGAAAAAAGTGGCAACAGTGGAATCAATGCTCACTGCTCCAAAATAAGCAGAGAAGCAAAACATTTTGTTGGGCAACTGTTGTGGCTTTATTTCACTAAAAGCAACATAAAATAATTTATGAACCACATGCTAACAATTTTGTCTCGTCAACGAAAAAAATTCATGTACATCACGTCATGTTTTCGTCATAAAAGAACCTCGTTTAGCTTGTCATCGTCATTAAAAAAGGGGCGTTAACGAAGTATTTTCGTCATAGTCATCAGTGACGAAAACAACACTGGTTGTGACTGATATTTCAGTCCCAGGTTGTCTCCTGAACACCACCAATTGGGCAAGGGGGCGCAGGAAAGCCTGGGGTCTTCTATTTTTACAGTATAGAAAGGCTAAATATCAAATTGAAACAGTGTTTTATATCATGAATATACAGGGTTGGTGCTGGTTCTGGTAGGGAAACCACAACATAAAGATGTCCTTAATTAGTCCCACAATGGGGATATTTGCAATATGGCATATGATGGCCTAACAGGGCCACCGCCCAGAAAAGAGTAACGCAGAACTTTGTAATACTGTCACTCCCTGACCAGTTCGTTGTTCCTGAAGAGCCAAACTTTGACTCAGACCCACAAATTTGAATTACAGATAGTGGACAATGGAGAACTCCCCCAGTCAGTCAGCATGTTCAACTTCCATAGAAACCTCAACATACATTTATTAGATTGCCAAACTAATTGGAAACTACATCACCAGAACACCACAAGTGGGCTCTGTTATTGTACTTAAAGATGCATCTTACAAACCTGTGTTCTCCAAGGCCAGCTGGTCCATAGTCTTAAGTTATTTCTTCGCCAACATCAATGTCTCGGAGCGCAAACAGACAGAGGTGTGGTCTGTCCTCTGTTGTCTTCTTCTTCATTTTACAGTTGGGGTGCATGTGGTCATCATTAACCAGTCTTCCCAGACTGCCATCTTCTTGAGCGGCATCAACACTTAAAATAGATTTAAAAAAAAAAAAAAACAATTATTCAATCAATGTCAGAAATTAATCTTTGAGACAATCTTGTGTACACAAAACATAAAAATAGGAAATCCACAATTTTTAAATCTTCTAAATCAAATCATACAAGAAATTTCTATTGGAATCAGACCCTATTAACAGCTTGTCTTTGAGACTTCATGGTCTATATTTTCATTTGTACAGATTCAACGCATGAATAAAAGTAATTACCGTATTTTCGCAGTCATAAGCAAACAAAGCGCCCTGTCAGTCGATGCGTCCATTAAATGGACAAAGTACCACTCACGTCCATCAGCCCTTGTCATCAACGAGCTGTTGGAAGTGCATGTTAGCACACCCTGCTGGGCAAAGAGTGAGTTGTCCATGCTTACAATCGACCGTGACAAATACACCATCTGACTATAATGTTTGGGTGATGGTGTTGGAAAAAGCTGGACAAAGGGCAGCTGTCCACAATGTTTTAGTCTGTCTTATCATTTATGTTATTGCAAGCAAGAAACGTCCCAGGTTTAGACAACAGACAAAAAGTCCAAAGCATAACAGCACATCTCTTTAAACAGCCATGCAAATCTCTCTAAACAGCTATGGGATTGTGGGTCTCTGCTCCCAGAATGCATTGCTTGAATTAGCTAAGGCTGAGTGGCTTTTGTATTATTTTCATTTTTTTTGGGTATATTGATGGCATGAGAGATACATGTTTGTGTTAATCTTATTTCTATGTTTCATTGTTTGCTTGTATGATGAGTTTTTTATTTTTTTTTGAAACCGTGACTCTAAGGAGTGTGGTGAGCAGCCAAGTCCCTCCCCTGACGTTGCTTTGTAGGCTATTGCCAATGCACCTAATATTGGCCTGAGCCATTGTCAGCTATTGTCAATAGAGACTTGGCGTCTGCTGCAACAATGGGGTGATTGCTCATGTTATTGGGGCATAGTAGGCTGCTATTGGCTGTGTCAGTGTGGGCAGCTCTGCCAAGTTCATGCTATGCTAACAGCAGCTGTGCTATCGTCTTGTCAGGCGGTGCGTCCAGTATATGTTACAAAGACAGAAATAGCGGCCTCAACAGGTGTTGCGCCCTTTGACACGGCGCGTCTTTTGGGTGCGAAAATACGGTATACATTTTTGCTTAGAGAATGATTTTTCCCCTAACACTTATGGGATGAGTATGTGTTTATTTTTTTAAATAAAAACAAAAATAAGATAACATCTCAATCTTTGCCTCACCTCCAAGTTTTTTCTTGCCGGCGGAAGTCAAACAAAAAGACAGTGCCTCTTCCATCCATCTTCCTGCGTTGAGATTTATCAGAATCTATCAATTTTCCTCTGTACTCCATAATAAAGAATAAAGTCGTCTTTCCTGAAAGGGGCCTTGGTAAATACTCCTCGACCTAGTTAACAGGGAAATCAAGATAGCTTCGTCATATTTTTAAGCACACAAATAAGGAGTCATCATATTCATTTGGGCCACTATACTAATGTAGGGTGGTTTGAAACATTGCTTCTTGTGAGGGATAGAGCAGAGCCCTTCTTTATGATTTTAAAGGAACAGACCAGCCAAAATTCATTTTCCAGCATTGCATTAGCCAGTATGTATTAGGACTGAAAGTACAAATGTCAATGGCACCTGGTTACGTAAAAAAAAAACTTTAAGATTATTTAGTTTCATAACAATGACATACACTGTATACACAGTCATATTGGATCGCGTCACGTGATCTCTGTGACGTATAACGTGCTTTACACTAGACTATCAATATCGGACTTGTTCACTGGTCTATTGTGGTATAAAAATGCCGGAGGGCGTCATCAAGTACAGCCTTAATTTAGGTAGAACTCCTACCATCAGGTTTCACGCTCACTGAAATAACTTGAAACTGACAAAAGAAAAGGTCAAGACACTCTTAATGTAAAATAACCACTTAAAAAACGATGTCAGCTTGGTTATCAGAAAACAATAATATATCTTAGCAAAAGCGTTAACATCATACCTTTAAATGAGTTTATATACTTCGCTTCTAACTCTGCAGTCTTGTCCAGACCCTTGACTGCATGTTCAATAGTATCCTGCTTTGGGGACTTCCTGCATCTCAGGGAAGGCATTGTTTATTCTATAAAGAAAAAAGACAGTTTTGTGTTGAGAATTATTAATACTATAGGCTAAATGGAGTTTTAACAATATCAGTGTAAGAAAAATAAATTATAAATTAAAAAAATATCAATCCCTCCATCCCAATTAATGATTTCAACCATAATAGTTTATATTGAAGTTTAAACAACAGACAGACAGATTTATGCAGTGTGACTACAAAAATCTTACCAAAATTGCATTCACAGTAACCTTTGCTTTAAGAATCATGTAATTAACCAGTGAACATCGTGTCTTACACAAAAATTAATGACAGAAATTATCATGGTACTTGCATTCTGTTGTTCTATAACAAAAGTGCAAGCTGTTAGCTCCGCAAAGCTAACGCAACAAGCTAGCGTCCCTCGTGCTCACATTCAATGCAAACCTGACCACCGGATGAAAATACGCGTCGGTTTAGTTCTTTAAATGAGTAAAAGCACCATGACGTTTTATAATTATTCAATGCTTAACTGGAGCTCGTCAATTATGTCGATGTAGGAGCACATGTTTGCTAGGCCAGTGTTGTAGGCCCACATCCATGGTGCTACTTTGTATAGTGTTTTCCACACAACTATCTCTAACCATGAACAAATGCACTCGAGGCATGTTTTGAATAAAAACAAACGAAAAACACTTACCTCTCCGTTTCAACAGCAGTTCGAACTTCGAAGTGGTGATATTCTCCAGCGTTAAGCACCTGCTCGAACTGCGAATAGGTCAAATTCAACAGCGTCTTTTTTCTGTCTTAATAAGGACGCGATGAGAGGAGGAGCGCTTGCCTTTTCGTCAGCACGCCCCGCGCGGGTGGTGCTGCTTTATCACTCTCTATCTGTGCCCGCCCGCCGGCATGTCGATAGAAAAATAATATTCCTTCAAACATTACTTTCATCTTCTTAACGTTTTGTAGTGAATTTAACAGGTTCACCACTTTTTTCAAATACACCAATGGAAAACAGGTCTTAATTGAGGAAACATACAAAGAGCGTCTCACAAACACCTTATGATGAGCAATGTAATTTGATCACGTTTTTTGTCACTGCCTGGACGTCGGTTCACTGGCCTGGTGGCAGTGGCTTGTAGACACTGTCACTGAGTGGGAACGGATCTCAAGGTGGGTCAAACTAACCCAAGCAGTGGATCGGTCCGTTTTTTAAATTTATTAATTTTTTTATTTTATGTATTTATTTATTATTTAATACAAGGGCTTCGGCTCACTACCAGTGGGCGGGACCAAAGAATTTGGGTTTCCTTTGAGCTAGGAGGCAGTCAAAGGCAGTCCAATCCCCGGCAACATAAAGCGCCTAGCTCTGGGGACATGGAATGTCATTTCTCTGGTAGGGAATGAACCCGAGCTGGTGTGTGACTAGACCAGTGGTTCTCAATTATTTCCTGTCATGCCCCCCCTACCAAGAAGAAAACAATTCGCACCCCCCCCACCACAATTTTTTTTTACATTTCGTACTAATGTACATGTTCTTTGCATATTAATGTTAGATTGTCAATAAAATATCTTACCTTAACAAAGCTAAATTGATAAAAAAATATATCATTTTGAGAACGACTATTGTGAGGATCTCGAAACTCAGTACTCTGTGGTGCTAATATTGATGAGATGATAAATATGTTGAAGCCACAGAACAAAAAGATTAGATATTGTTTGGAAATTAATGACGTACATAACAAAGGAATATCAGCCTTGATTGGAGTACATTACTGCATTTAAATTTTTAATAAAAATGAAACAATTATTGATGTTATGACCACTATGAAGAATTTAAAAAAACAATATATAGGGATAATTATAGTTTTCATTTTGTTATGTTTAGTCTGTTCATGTTGCATTATTTTTATGACAAAGATGATGGTTAATCGTAGGTTTGTTGCCCAAATGTACCGTTACAACCTGATTAATGTTGAGAATGACGAACTCAAACTGGACACTAAAACGTAAAAACACATGGACTTCTTGCCCCTGTCCACACACGTGCACACACACACACACCATACACGAAGATCCGGGAGGTAAGGACGGCTGTCCTCTCCTACAACGAGGCAAGGGCCTCCACCAAGTCACCCCAGGGACAAGTTTTATTCCCTGATGGTCATCAAATTATGAGGATCTCATTCTACGCCGGAAGGGAGGAGGGGAATTTTTCCCTAATGTGAGGTTTTCGCTCCTCCACTGATGATCACACTGTTGTATGATTTCATTATGATGATCTGTCTTAAAGCCGTAAGGACATGATTTTTAAATCCACAACAGGGGGGAAATGTAAGATGGGCTGAGGATAGGTAATCAGTTTGTGTATTCATAATCATGTTTTTATACACTCATTAATGTTTAACACACACAGAGACACTTACTTGTTATTTTAACACACACACACACAGACACCGTATCCTGAAGATGTGTTTAGTTAAACTGACCTTGGGTTATGATTTTCTGCCTGCTGGAGTCCCTGGTGATTAGTTATTGATGCTTTAGTTAAACTGACCTTTATACCGTGAGTTATTGATGTTTTCTGTCTCTTGGTGATTAGTTGTTGATGCTTTTCTGTCTTCTGGTGATTAGTTATTGATGAGTTAGTTTCAATAAAAAGGCAGAACGGAGGGTGAGAGTCAGAGGGTGTGCGGGATTGAACTGGCAAGACGGCTGTTTCGCCTCCTGGCTCCCTCTCCCATTCTGAATGGCACAAAACGAAAACTTTAGTAAGTTATTTCAGTCTAAAAAAAGGCGTCAGGGCATTTTTAAACCGGACAGTAAGTCGTCACTGTCTTGGTTCCTTTTTGTGCCTTGACCCATCCCGGAATTATTGAAAGGATGCAGTCCTATTTACAGGCCCCAGTGACACCCCAGGTTTCTGTTGTTTGTACGAGGGCGCTTAATAGGTACTGCTATTCACAATCGTCTTAGGCTGTTTCTTTGCAGAAGTTTATGGACAATGTGTAGTGCTGTAGGATGCAGTCTAGAGCATTCTTGACATTGAAGCTTTTGTTTCCAGCAACTGCTAATGCGACCGTGCATCAAACATGCAAAACACAGACCCTTGCTCCTCAAGAAGTCAATCTTATCCTTGTGATGCTTTCTCCTAAATTCCTTACAAATTGTGAGACTGTTGCTCTCCATTACAATTAGCACATGGTTTGGCAATAGCATCCACTGAAACAGGTTCTGCCTTTGGCGTGGTGGTTTTGTTGTTTTCCATCTTGGCGGGCACAATGACTGTTGTGAAGACTTTCTTTGATTTTGGTGTTTCTGTGTGTTGTGATTTTGTTTTCTGTTTTATAGAATCTTTCGTGCTTGTCAACAAAGTCAACAAAATCCTTAAACTTCACTCTTCTATTTGTTCTTTCTTGGAGATTGGAGGCAAATTTTCTCCAAGATTCTATAAGTCTGTATGGAAGTTTGTTTGCCAATGCCTTTATATTAGCCATGTTGTCCAAGTCCTCCATGTAATTAACATCTGCCATTATGTTCAAACAGCCCATAAGGAATAATGTGAAAGACTGAAGTGCAACACCATCTTCAGACTTGATTGTTGGCCAATCCATGGCTTCCTTTAAATATGCTTCTGCTATCATGAAGTCATCACCATAAAACTCCTTCAAGATTTGTTTTGCTTTGGTATATCCTGTCAGAGGTTCCATATGGATGCAGCTCTTCACCAACTCATGTGGTTGTTCACTAGTATACTGCAGCTAAAATTGAAGATGATCACGGTTATCACTTGTACGGCCTTCAATCCCATGTTCAATGGCACCTATACAGGTTTTATAATGCAGAGGGTCGCCTTTAAACGTAGGAATGGAAAGTTCGGGAAGTAGCGATGCTTTTTGACTCTTTGCTAAGTATTCTGCGACACTGGCTTGCTGTGAGATTGCTTGGCAAAGGCCATCAAGCACATGTCCCTGTTGTTCTCTACTTTCTGTCTGATGTGGAAATCTAGCCATTGGAATAGTCGAAGTGGGAGCATTTCAGGTCAACACTGCTTGTTGCTCTGATAGGCTGTGATGGTAATTGAATGTTTTTCCTTGTTTAAATTGTAACACACTCATCAGGAATGTGGATACCATCCTCCTGGGTATTTTCATATCTTCTCAAGACATCCAATTTAGCATCAGACTCAGGGAGTGCCGTTTGCATTGCATGCATTTGCTTCTTTGCCTTAATTGCAGCTTCTTCTTGCTCAAGTGCCAACCTTTGTTGTAAATCAGCAGCCTTTGCCTTTAAACATGCTCGTTCCATTTGAGCCTTTAATTTAATTGAAGACGTTGACAGAAGTGAGCTTCTGTCTGTTAGATTCTTTACTTCTACTTCTATGGGTGTAGTTAGTTGATGCAGATCTACTATCATCAGGTGATATTTGTTTATTGCATCCTTCCTCTGCACGTTTCAAAACGTCCTTCTTCCATTGCTCACATTTCCATTAATTACATTTTTTGGATCAAACCAGTTATTTTGGTCATCGGCAAAATCCTCTTCAGTCTTTAAATTTTGCACACCGGAATTGAGGTCCACAAATTCTTGCTCCATGCCGCTAAAGCAAACACGAAGCTCAGTTTTTTACAGCGTCAACATTTGCATCATCCTCCATCAATTGTTCAATTTGACGTTGCATGGAGGTCAATTGAGCAAATTTGCACCTGCGTGCCTGCATCCGTTTAGGCTTGTGATCTTCTACAGCTTTTCTCCGTCATTTTTAATGTCCGCTTTCCACTGTCTTGTTCCTCCATGTCAATCCACAATCAAGCAAACAAAAACGTCAAACTGACTGTAGCGTCTCAATTTGTAGGTCAGCTGAATGACGATCAAAGTTTTAAGCAGTTTACTCACGCACCTGTTACGTGCACGTCCTTGTTAACTCGCGATGCTTGTCAAGTATGGACGCATGCTAACAGCTAGCAGCTCATTGTCCCGACTGGAAAGTTGCTCCTTAGCTGTGATGTGCCTAGGGTTACACTATCTATCATTAACAAACACAGCCAGCCCTCCTCTTTCCTCTTACCGCTTTCCAGTGTCCTGTCCGCAAGTAGTATTTGGAAGCCGTCAAATTCCACGACGGTGTCCGGCGTTAGGTCTGTTAGCCATGAATCCGTGAACATCAGCAAGCTAGCTCATTGGAAGTTCCTCTCGTGCCGCGTCCATTTTCTTGGGAAGGTATCTAACATTTCCCATAAAAACGGACAGGAGGACGGGGTGGTCACGCCTCCTCTTTGCCTGGCGTTTCGCCCCCGCGCGACATCCCCCGTCTCTTCCTCCTCAACTCGTGGGGGATATCGGGTCTCGCTCCGGGAGTCGGCACGGGGTTAGCACGAAGTGCTAACAGCTGATCTCTTGTGTAAACGATTGATCCGTAGCTCCCAGTGACATCTCCGGACACGATCACGCAAAAAACAGCCCCCAGCAGCAATAAAACCACCGCAATTTGGATGTCCATTGCTGCGATGAGGTAAAATAAATAAAACTGGGTAAAGGAAAAAACACGCGAAAAAGGCTCAAATAGTGAGCCGTGCTGCTTTAGCAGGTAGCCACTCGCGTGGTGACGGAACCGTAAAAACAAATGTGGTCCCATCAAAATCTGATGGGATATTTAAAAATAAAAGCGTGAAAATTTGCTTATTTGTCTGTCGTCACCAATGATTAAAAAAATTAAAATCATTACAAAATCCTCAAGCTATCGTGATACCAGACAAGTTCTGCGGGACACCAGACCACCCCAGTTGTCCACAAAAAGTGGTCACTTCAAAATTTGATGTGGCATTTAAAAATAAAAAAATCACCTGAAATATGCACTGTGATCAACACTGATTTAAAAGAAAAATCTTTAAAAAATATCCTCAAACTATCGTGATACCAAACCAGGATTGGGGATACTAGACCACACCAGCTGTCCACCAAAAGTGGTCACATCAAAATGTGATGTGGCACTTCAAAATAAAAGTAGCCTGAAATTCGCTTATTTCACGGTCATCACCACTGAGTTAAAAAAAAAATAGCTCGAGCTATCGTGATACCAGACCAGTTTTGTGGGACACGAGACTACCCCAGCTGTCCATAAAAAGTGGTCCCATCGAAATCTAATTTGTAATTTCAAACTAAAAGTTGCCTGAAATCTGCACATTTCACTGTCATCATGCCTGACTTTAAAATTTCATTAAAAAATATCCTCTAGCTATGGTAATACCAAACCAGGTTTGGAGGACACAAGACAACACAGCTTTCCACCAAAAGTAGTCCCATCAAAATGTAAGGAGGCATTTTAAAATAAAAGAGCTGGAGCTGTCGTAATACCAGACTAGTTTTGTTGGACACTAGACGACCCCAGCTGTTCATCAAAAATGGTCCCATCAAAATCTGATGTGTAATTTCACAATAAAAAAAAAACCCACCTGAAATATGCACATTTCATTGTCATCAACACTGATTTTAAAATAATCATTTCAAAATACCCTCGAGCTATCGTGATATCAGACCCATTTTGGGGGACACTAGACAACCCCAGTTGTCCATCAAATGCGGTCCCACCAAAATGTGATACGGCATTTCAAAATAAAAGTAGCCTTAAATCAGCATACATCACTGTTATCAGGCCTGACTAAAATATCATGACAAAATATCCTCCAGCTATCATGATACCAGACAAGACATATTTCACTGTCATCACCATTGATTTAAAAAAATTAATTAAAAACTAGAGCTGCGAGCAGCTATAAAGAGCCCTCGCCACCCGGACAACGTTGGGGTACTGGCACGTTGGAAATGTGAAATATTTCCGAGAAATAACGTGAGGAATCTTCAAGAGGAATTTGCTTGTAGTTAAAGTTAGAGCAGCTTTTGTTTTCAAAGCCTCGTCAATGTTTGAAGTAAATTTGTTGGCAGGCACTACAGGTGCATCAAATCAAAGACTAATAGACTGAAAAACATTTTCTTTCCGAGAGCCATCACCATTCTGAACTCTCACACACATGCACACACACACGACCACCCTTACCTTGCTGAACAGCGACGTATTGTGTTGTATTTCTCCAATTTCATACTATTTTCCATCACAATATTTATTCTCTTATTTATCTAATTTATATATTTGATTAAATTATTGTTGTATTGCACTGGAGAGGGGAGCTCCCTAATCTTGTTGCACACTGTACAATGACAATAAAAGGATTTCGGATTCTGATAAATTTAGAATGGCCGACTTCCTGTTCAATTTAGCATACGGCTCCATGAGACTTTTTATTAGGTCTTGGCTTTGTACACACTTCATCAAATTTTCAGTTTGGTGAAACAGAGATATGGGGCTGTTTTTTTTTGTTGTTTTTTTTTTTCTAGGGGGCGATAGCGAGCCATTTTTAAACAACTGTACGACAAAATAATAAAATATTGTGAATATTGAATCAACTCCCGGTTGAGTGGACGCTGGCACGTTTGGCTGCCACTGCTCACCGGTAACTCTCAGAAATTTTTTGGATCCGCTTGTTGTACCTGCTTTAGCAGTTTACAATCCCTCCAGTTACAGTGATTTTATTTATTATTATCTGTATGTTGAGCGATCCCGATTCTCATGAATGCCACCCACCGATTGCATAGTCGCTGACGCGTCTACTGTGGCTAAAGTTTAGCTTACCTATCAAAGTTAGCACCTGTCTGCCATGTGGACCCGCAGGCCAGTCTGCTTCTCGCACTTCTGCCTGTTCCTGTCATGTCATCAACCTGTGTCAGGACAACTTCAATCCACTGCCGCTGAACTCCGCTGGATTTACCGACACATGCCCGAGGGAAACGCACCACCACCACTGCTCCTCCTCCCGAACATCGCTCGTCGACCCTTGAAGGATTGTATGGCAATTACCGGCATTTTAAACATTTATGGGACAGAATGTCAATTATTTAATTTAGCAGGTTTATATTTACTGAATATGCTATGATCGCAAAATTCCGGACGAACTGGCGAGGCTGCCCGGCTCACCGTGGCTTGTCATCGGGACCGGGAGGCGGCGCAGGCGACGCAGAGAGAGGAAGCAGAAGCGGGGCTGCAGGTCCGGTGTCTTGCAACGGCTGCGACGGCAGCCCCATAGGCAACCACTGCCGAGTCTGTACCTCACCAACGCCAGATCCGTGGTCCACAAAATCGACGACCTGGGATTACAAATCCTGGGAAACCGCTATGTGCGAGACAGCAGTGTGATCGTCGTCACGGAATCCTGGCTGCACGCAGACGTCCCCGATGCTAGCATCCAGCTGGCCGGGCGCTCGCTACATCGCG
Source organism: Idiotropiscis lumnitzeri (assembly GCF_059441095.1). Classification (NCBI taxonomy): domain Eukaryota; kingdom Metazoa; phylum Chordata; class Actinopteri; order Syngnathiformes; family Syngnathidae; genus Idiotropiscis; species Idiotropiscis lumnitzeri. Next base: position 381,630 of record NW_028283651.1, read on the forward strand.
CGGATCGGACAAGGGACACCGGTAAGAGACGGGGCGGGGTGGCTCTGTGTTTACGTGCATGAGAACTGGTGCGGCGATAGCACGATCGTCGAGAAGCACTCTTCCCCCGACATCGAGTTCATGTCCGTTAAATGCCGGCCTTATTTTCTCCCGAGGGAGCTAACGGTCGTGATTGTCACAGCTGTTTACATCCCTCCCGACGCTAGCACTAGCACAGCGCTCTCGCTACTCGCGTGCGTCATCAATAAACATCAGTGGGCCCACCCTGATGGCGTTCACGTAGTAGCGGGAGACTTTAATAAGGCCAATTTAAAGACTGTACTCCCAGAGTTTCACCAGCATGTCAAGTGCCCAACGAGGGGAGACAACACTCTCGACCATGTGTACTCGAACATCAAGCACGCATACAGGGCCCTCCCACTCGCCCCCCTCGGCCAGTCAGACCACCTGTCCTTGCAGCTCGCACCTGCATACATCCCTCTCAGGCGCAGATTCAGGCCCACCACAAAGACTGTGAAAACCTGGCGTGACGGCGCCATGAGTGAATTACAGGACTGCTTTCAAGACACAAACTGGGGCCTCTTTGATCATCAGGACCTTGATGTCTACACACATTGTGTAGTGGACTACATCAAGTTCTGCATGGAAACTGTGTCCCTACACAGGACTATACGGACCTTCCCAAATGCGAAGCCCTGGATGTCCAGCAGGGTTCGCTCTCTCCTCAAGGCCCGTGACGCTGCCTTCAGGTCAGGCGACAAAGCCCAGTACAGGGTGGCTCGTGCTGACCTGAGCAAAGGCATCAAGCTAGCCAAGGCAACCTACAAGGGGAGGCTGGAGGCCCACCTTGCCAGTAACAGACCACGGGAGGTGTGGCAGGGTCTACGGAGCATCACCAACTTCCGTGGCAGCAGCACGACCTCTGCAGACCCGAGTGCATCGCTGGCAGAGGAGCTTAACTGCTTCTTTGCTCGCTTTGACTCGCCCCAACCGTCACACCCCCGCACTTCATGCTCCAACTCCCCCCCACTCACCGTAGAGGAACACGATGTGAGGCGCGCGCTCCTGGCTGTTAACCCCAGGAAAGCTACTGGACCCGACGGAATACCAGGCAAGGTCCTCAAAACATGTGCCCACCAACTGTCACATGTATTCTGCAGGATCTTCAACCGCTCCCTGGCTCAAGCAGTCATCCCCTCCTGCTTGAAAACTTCCATCATTATTCCTGTCCCCAAAAAGTCACCAGCCGTCCACCTGAATGACTACCGTCCTGTTGCTCTCACACCAGTCATCATGAAGTGCTTCGAGAGGCTGGTTCTCCAGCACATCAGGGACTGCCTTCCTCCCACTCTGGACCCCTACCAGTTTGCATACTGGGCTAACAGATCCACTGAGGACGCCATCAACACTGCTCTGCATGTTGTGCTGGGCCACCTGGAACAACAGCAGAGCTATGCAAGGATGCTCTTTGTGGACTACAGCTTGGCATTCAACACAATCATCCCAGACATCCACGTCGCCAAACTTGACATTCTCGGCCTCCCTGCCCTCACACGCATCTGGATTAAGGACTTTCTGACCAACAGACCCCAGACTGTGTTGCTCGGCCCCTACACGTCCTCCACCTGCATGCTGAGCACCGGTTCCCCTCAAGGATGCGTGCTGAGCCCTCTCCTATACGCCCTCTACACCTACGACTGCAGCCCGGCCCATGGCAACAACACCATCGTCAAGTTTGCTGACGACGCGACAGTGGTCGGTCTGATCTCGGAAGGTGACGAGACAGCCTACAGAGAGGAGGTAAAGAGACTGACAGCTTGGTGCAAGGACAACAGACTGCACCTTAACACTGCAAAAACAAAGGAGATTGTCGTCGACTTCAGGAGGAACAAGACGGTGCCGCCCCCCCTCTGCATCGAAGGCGTGTGTGTGGAGAGGGTCCACACGTTCAAGTTCCTGGGAGTACAGATCTCCGACGACCTTTCTTGGACTCACAACACCACAGCAGTGGTAAAGAAGGTCCACCAGCGTCTGCACTTCCTGAGAGTCCTCAGGAAATTCAACCTGGACAGGAAGCTGCTGCTAGCCTTCTACCACTCGTCCATTGAGAGCCTGTTGACGTACTGTGTCTCCACCTGGTACAGCGGCTGCACTGAGGCCGACAGAGTGAGGCTCCAGAGGACAGTCAAAACAGCGCAAAGGATTATTGGCTGCCCTCTCCCCTCACTGTCGGACATCTACACCGCCCGGTGCCTCAGAAGGGCTCTCAACATCGTCAAAGACAATACCCACCCAAACTCACACCTGTTCGACCTGTTGCCCTCTGGCAGGCGCTACAGATGCATCAAATCGAGGACCAATAGACTGAGAAACAGTTGCTTTCCGAGAGCCATCTCCATTCTGAACTCTCACACACACACGAGAACACCCTTACCTTGCAGAACAGCATCGTGATGTGTTTTTATATACCCTATTCTGTACTAAATTCCATTGCACTCTCTTATTTATTAATCTAATTTATATATTTGTCTGTCTTATTGTTGTATTGCACTGGAGAGGGGAGCCTTCTAATCTCGTTGCACACTTGAGTACAATGACAATAAAGGGATTTCTAATTCTAATTCTAATTCTACTACGCATAGGAATAACTGATTGTAGTCATGGTCTTTACTGATTTATGATATTATTTTCACATGCTAAAGTTATATTACTTAGTTTATAAATGTGTGAACATAGTATTTTCATGACCTACACTCACATTCACATCATACATATTCAGTCTGCACATTACAAACTGATGACAAGCCAGACAGCACTTCATGGACAAATATGACAAAGCACATTCTCCACATAGGACATAGAGATGCAAACATACCAAATTGGGCACTGGATTTAGTTTTAAAATCGCTGCATTGGCTCCCCGTGTGTTTCAGGATTGATTTTAAGGTTCTTCAATTAGTTTTTAAATGCCTTAACGGTCTTGGGCCATCCTCGCGGACCCTGAGGTCCTCTGGCACCGGCCTGTTAATTATTCCTCGGGTGAGGACTGGAACACATGGCGAGGCTGCATTCAGCCATTCTGGTCCTCGTCTATGGAATAGCCTGCCGGAGGACATCAGGTCCGCAGAGACTGTTGATATTTTTAAAAGGAGGCTCAAGACCAGACCTGGGCATTGCACGGCCCGCGGGCCACATCCGGCCCGCCGGGTGGCACTGACTGGCCCGTATGACAGACCTGGGCATTGTATGGCCCGGGCCACATACCTTTGGTTGACTCTGACCGCGAGTGGAAGGTTAATTGGAAATTTCAAAATAAACATACTTTTTAATTTCACCTCATTCATGGGCGAAAGCTGCACTGCTTTTATTCTGAAATTGTTTTTTTTTTTTATTCCCGCACAATGTGCGTCGCACATAATGACGTAATGCGTTTATCAAGACATGCGCGCGATTGAATCACAACAAGACAACGTTCGTCCTCAAAAATGTCCGCTCAGGCTACAAAAAGAAAGGTAGATGCCGAATGTAGAATTTTCAACAAAAATTGGACAGCGAAGTATTTATTTACTGAAGTTAGAGGTAAAGCTGTGTGTTTAGTTTGCGGGGAGCAGATCGCCGTGTTGAAGGACTACAATTTGAGTCGGCATTACCAGACGAAACATGCAGAGAAATATAAAAACGGCACCAGATAACAATGAACTGGGACACTTTTTCTCAAAATCACAGTTCAGTGACAGTCAATATGTTGTATCTTGCTTAATGTTTGGTGCAAAAAGACAATATTGTGATGTCTTTAAAATGCTCAGAACCTTTACACAACTATCCAACAGTATATGGAACTCAAAATGTGTTTTGAAGTGAATGTGACAGAATATGTTTACTAATATGAGTCACAAATAGTAAAAAATGTTAATATTATGTCTACCATTGTGTTGAGAAATTTGAATGAATACATTTTTGTAAGGCAACCTCATTTTTTCAGTTTATTTGGTATTTAGTTTCATTGCTTAACTTTAATGCCAGCTTGTCAAAACAGTGCTATTTACTGCTTTTTAAAAAAGAAATACAATTAATATTATGCAGAATTGAGTTCAGCCTTTTGGCCCGGCCCTCCACAATATTTAATGTTTCTTATGTGGCCCCATGGAAAAAATAATTGCCCACCCCTGCTCAAGACTCACCTTTTTTGTTTGGCTTTTAAATAATTTATCTTAGTCTTTTAATTCAGGATTGTCATTTTATATATTATCATTGTCTTTAATTTTTTTTAGCTTCTTTGTCTTTTAGTATCATCATTTTTCTTATATATTTTAGCTGCGTCGTTTTATATTATTGTCTTTTAATTTTTAGCTTCTTCTCTGTCTTTTAGTATCATAATTTTTCTTATATATTTTAGCTTCGTCTTTTTATATTATTGTCCTTTAATTTTTAGCTTCTTTTTTGTTTAGCATTATCATTTTCTTTTATATATTTTAGCTCCAGTGTTTCCTCAAGGGGGGCCTCCGCGCTGGGAGGTGTGGCTGGCCTTCTCACAGGGGGCTTCATCCCGGAGGCTCCTTAGGCCCGGCGGACCGGGGCCCTCTGCACTATGTGTAGGGTCTACCCCGGTCAGTCTGGGCTAGGGGTCTGTGTGTTGGCGCAGCTCCCTGTGGGCGTGAGCCGTCATCCCTCTCAGCGCGGATGACCTACCCTGGGTACATTTTCTCATATGGTTTCTCTGTGCCTTACCCTGTCTTTCTACTAAGATGGTTTATTAAGTTGTGTGAATGCGAGTGTTCTGTGTGTGTGCGAGTTCAGGCGTGTATGTGGATGTGTCTTGTGTTTATGTTGAGTGGGTGGAATGGGTTTTAGTTTTTCGTTGTAATTTGGATGTTTTTATTGTACAGCACTTTGAGCCGCATTTTATGTATGAAAAGTGCTCTTATAAATAAAATTTGATTGATTGATTGGAGGGTTCAAGGGGACGCCATTGCAAAAACACATTCTGAAAGACATAATTTGATTTTGGAGCACACATACATGCACACTGACAAGATTACAGGGGAATACCAGCAGAAGAGACGGAGAGACTGCCCGCCGGAGAAGGCCAGCCGTGGAATACCAGTCTTGGGGACCAGCTGGGAATCAACCATCCAGACAATGATTAATCTGGAGAGGACCTTCCCTTGGACGTAGACCCGTGCCGGGGGAAGAATGTGAGGCTGGGCTGAGATAACGCACGACTCTTTTCGACTGTGCTTGCCCAAGTACATTTTCTCATGAGATTAAGAAAAAGCCGCTCAGTACTATTTCCTGAACCTCCGCCCTATTTCCTACCTACCATTCATTTCAAAAGTCCTAGATAATGTAGTCGCCACTCAACTCCACTCTCATCTCACCTGCAATAACCCTTTCAGTCCGGTTTCCGTGCACTTCACAGCACTGAATCAACTCTACTCAAGGTCACCTCTGCTCTCCTCATTGCAGCTGACTCAGATTCATTCTCCATTGTCATCCTTCTTAACCTGACTGCGGCCTTTGACACCATCTCACACACCATCCTTCTCAAAAGACTTTCTTCCATCGGCATCACCCACACCGCCCTCAACTGGTTCCATTCATACTTCAAAGACCGCACTCAGTTCATCCAGCTTAAATATTTCTCATCAAAGTCCCTCCCAGTCACCTCAGGTTTGCCCCAAGGCTCGGTCCTGGCCCCCCTATTATTTATCATATACCTCCTTCCCCTTGGCAGCATTTTCCGAAAATTCAATATCGCTTTCCATTGCTTCGCGGATGACACCCAGCTCTAGTTCTCCTGCAAACCCAGCATATCACTCCCTCCCACCTCCGTCACCTCCTGTCTATCTGAAATCAATGACTGGTTTTCTAATAATTTCATGAGGCTTAACAGCGACAAAACAGAAGTTATTCTTTTCAGTACAAAATCAATACAATCCAAAGTTGGCAGTTTTCCCATTCCTGTTGGCCCCTCCATTGTTTTCCCATCCCCTCAGGTCAAGAGTCTGGGTGTCATCCTTGACAGCACTCTATCTTTCCATAAGCATAATAACACAACCCGGTCAGCCTACTTCCATCTGCACAATATCAGTCAACACCGCCCCTCCCTTTTTCCCTCATCCACTTCTATTCTGGTCCAAGTCGAGTCAAGTCAATTTTATGTGTATAGCCCTTAATCACAGACAGTCTCAAAGGGCTTTACATAACCACAATCAACATCCACTGATCTTAACCCCCAGGAGGGCAAGGAAAAACTCAAAACCCCATTGGGGGAAAAGTGAGAAAACTTGAGAAGGGACCACAGATGGGGGGGAAACCCCCTTCCAGGATGACCAGGCTGCTTTGGATGCCAAGTGGGCAACATTTGACACATACAATGATGCTATACAATGTTAGATGAGATAATGTGAGAGTCAATTAAATGAAGTGCTGCAGGAAGATGACTTTAGTGGAGTGGGTCCTCATCCAGGACCGTAATCGCCATGGCAGCATATCCGAGGTTGAGCCTTTGATCTTGAAATAGTCAGTTTGGGGTAAATTCAGAACAGCCACTTCCAAGTGAATCACCATCACCTAATTCCCAAGCCGTGGAATTGGGAACAGAAAAAAAAGAACAGAAATAGTAAACAGGCCAACAAGTAGTTCAACGAAGTGCTGAAATATAGGGAAATCAGAAGAGGTGCTGCATGAAGACGACTTCGGCAGAGAAGGTCCCTCCCCGGTTGGTCAGTGCCGTAATCTTCATAGCAGGTCACCATCACCTAATTCCCAAGCAGGGGAAGAGGGGGCAGAAAAGAGGAGAAGCCGCAGTAAACAGGCCAACAAATAATTAAATTAGATGCTAAAGTATATAAATAAATGTCGCGCTGCAGGAAGACGACATCACTGGAACAGGTGCATGCCCAGTTTGTCAATGCCTTAAACTTCCTAGTGGGTGACCGTCACCTAATCCCCCAGCCGGGGAAAAGGGGGCAGAAAAGAGAAGATAAGAGAAAAAGCGGCAGTAAACAGGCCAACAAATAGTTCAACTAAATGCACAAGAGTATAAATGCGTCTTTAATAGTGTTTTGAACATTTCTACTGAGGTGGCGCCTCTAATACCTGAGGGTAGTACATTCCAAAGCATTGGTGCCCGAATAGAGAACGCTCTAGAACCTGTGGACTTCTTTTTGGCTCGCGGGATCACTAAAAGACCAGCATTTTGTGAGCGAAGGTTTCGGGACGGAACATATGGTACCACGAGGTCAACGAGATAGGAAGGTGCTAAGCCATGCAATATTTTATAGGCAAGTAGCAGAACTTTAAAATCACATCTCAAGTGGACCGGAAGCCAATTCAAATTGGCAAGTATCGGGGTAATATGATCAAACTTTCTCGTTCTAGTCAAGAGTCTAGCTGCTGCATTTTGAACTAACTTTTAATACTAGACATGGGGAGACCCGAGAGCAAAACGTTACAATAGTCGAGGCGAGACGTAACAAACGCATGGATTAAGATTTTTGCATCACAGGTTGATAGAATTGGGCGAATTTTAGCAATGTTACGCAGATGAACAAATGCAGTTCTAGTACCGTATTTTTGGACTCAAAAGACGCGCCGTGTCAAAGGGCGCAACACCTGTTGGGGGCGCTATTTCTGTATTTGTTACATAGATAGAACGCGCCGACTCATCGGGCGCTAACACAACCGACCAATCGAGCAGTCTCGCTGGCTGCTCAGTCGCGCTAGCGTGTTTTTAAAATGGCAGCGGGAGTTCAGTGGTACTTTATTTTAGCTTTTAACAACGTGCTGAAGTTGTCCTCATCCAAAAATGCACCAAGTCCTTGTCTTCTGTATCCAAGATAAACAACACGAGTCATTATCAGTCTGCCTCGCCATCTCGCTGCTTCGCCGTCTCGCTGCGGCGCAGCCCCTCAGGTGGGATGCCGACACAATGCCGGTGTGAGCAAGTCACTTGTCAACAAACGATGTGCGGTCACGGTGTTACATCAAAACTAAAACTATCATCCCAAATCAACTGAAAAGCATAAAAGTGTAGGCCCAGCAAAATTCTGCCTCCCAGCCTACCATACATTACCTTAGTTTACATGCATGCACACTAAAACAGACGATAGCATGGCTAGCTGTTTTGAAAAAACGGCAACAGGAGCAAAACTGCGTTTGGTTGTATTTTATTTAACAAGGTACTCACATTAAGAGTTATCAGTCATCCACAAATCCTTCAAAATCATCGTCTTCCGTATCAGACAGAAATAGTTGGGCAAATTCTCCCTCAAACACGCCAGGTTCCCTCTCGTCATTGTCCGAGTCTGTGTCGCTGCTGAGCGTCTCCCCGGATGTAATGCCGGCTTTCGCGAAAGCTCTTGCAATAGAGCTAGCAGACACGTTCGTCCAAGCAGCTACAATCCACTCGCAAATTGTGGCATAACTTGCTCTTCGCTGTCTCCCAGCCTTTGTGAAGCTGTGTTCGCCCTCCGCCATCCATCGCTCCCACGCAGCACGCAACTTCACTTTGAACGCTCTGTTTATACTTAAGTCGAGTGGTTGGAGTTCCTTTGTCAAGCCTCCCGGGATGATGGCAAGCTCTGAGTTCATATGCGTGACTTGACTTTTCACAGCGGCTGTCAGATGGGCACGCATGGAGTCACAGACCAACAGCGACGATAGGGGCATCGCGCTGCTTTGCACTGGGGGCGTGCCTTTGTGTTGTTTTGTCTCCCCTCTCCCGCCTGTTGTCATTCACACCCATCTCCCCTCTCACGTCCGCCTGTTGTCCACACCCATCGATCCCCTCTCACGCCCCCCTGCTTGTCGTAAGCCACACCCGCCTTCTCTCTATATAAGCGGTGTGCAGGCAGTTGATGTTCGCCGTCAGCCCAGCGGCGCACTTGGTCGACGCAATGGGCGCTCCACCTCAAAGGGCGCCCTGGCTTTTTTGGACGGCTTTCCGGACTTTAAAGTGCGCCTTATGGGTCCAAAAATACGGTAATATTTTTAATGTGCATTTGAAACGACATAGTTGTGTCAAATATAAGACCGAGATTTTTTGTTGAATCCTTTTGGGCAATTTATCGATACTCATAGTGGTGTCTTTGAAAAAGGTACAGATGACGCGCTGGTCCAATGATCAGCATCTCAGTTTTATCTGAGTTAAGACGCAAAAAATTGAAAGACATTCATAGTTTAATTTCGGCAAGGCATGCCTCTAATTTATAGCAATCACACGGATTCGTTATATCCAACGGCATGTATAATTGCGTATCATCAGCATAACAATGAAAACTAATGTGATATTTCCGTATAATATCACCAAGCGGTAGCATCTAGTACCAATCCCTGCGGAACTCCGCGTGTGATCTTACAAAGATCAGAAGACGCATTGCCATGAATTACACGGTGCGTCGTCTCCGACAGATACGAATTAATCCAAGAAAGCGCTGAACCTGAAATGCCAACACAAGTTTCAAGGCGTTTTAATAATATGTTATGATCAAGTGTCAAAAGCGGCGCCAAGATCGAGTAAGAGTAATACAGTGAACCCTCGGTTATCGCGGTTAATGGGGACCTCGTAGCGGTTGCTGCTCGGGCCCTAATAATAATTTCTACAAAAACAATAGGGACCTCGCCGCCGTCGCAGCTCGGGCCCTAATAACAATTTCTAGAAAAACAATAGGGACATCGCAGCGGCCACTGCTCGGGCCCTAATAATAATAATAAAAATAATAATGATTTCCACAAAAACAATGGGGACCTCGTAGCGGTCGCTGCTCGGGCCCTAATAATAATTTCTACAAAAACAATAGGGACCTTGCCGCGGTCGCTGCTCGGGCCCCAATAATAATTTCTACACAAAGTCCATTGTGGTGACCCGCCCCCTTTTAAGTAAATTCAAAGTGGCCGACTTCCTGTAAAACCTAGCTCATTGCTCCAAGAGACTTTTTTGTAGGTCTTGGTCTTATACATACAGTGAACCCTCGCTACTTCGCGGTTCACCTTTCGTGGGTTCAGTGCTTCGCGGGTCTAAAAAATATTCGGGGGCATTGTAGTTTCGCCGAGCGGCACGACAGGGCGCTGGAGCGGTTAGACGGCCGGCGTGCGCCGAAGAAGAGCGTGGGCGAAGAGGAGAGTGGACGAAGAAGAGCACGTTCCCCCGGACACGATCGGTGGCGACGTTTCGCGCGGTTCGGACCGTACCAGAGCTCCGGCCGGCGTGCGTGGCAGTTAAGCCGTAGAGGAGCACCTTCCTGTTAAGGATGTTTCTATCAAAACAAGCCTGAACAAATGAATCAACCAGCCAAGATTGTCTGTCATTTACGCGCGGGGCAGCCCTCGAACTCCGAGGCGAAGCCAGCGTGTTCGACTGCACACATGGTTTTTATTTGCATCAGCATAAGCAATTTGAATATGCAATACATACAGAATGGAAAACTTGACATTTGACTCCATCCCACTTGCCCACCCTCTTCCTGCCTATTCTAACGGTTTCAGCTTACAAGACACCTTTTGTTCATACTTCTGCTTATTCTAACAGCAAAAGTTCACTCTGAACTTCATTTGACCTGTGTAGTGTATTTTCACAAGGCTTAACGTGTTGAACTTATTTTATGGCCATGACGATATTGTTGCTTTAGAAATACCAAGCCTTGTGTTGGACCTCCCTAAATGCAGAAGTTACAGCCTTAAGAGGCCTCGGGCCCCAACATTATCTACGAAGGGTTAAAGAGGTCATCAACACCCCAAGGGAGGTGTTTACAGAAAAGGGTTCTGGCGTTGGGGAGTCACATTCGCGAGGAGGCCGTACCTGGCACCCGTAGCTGTCGAAAGTTTAATTAGAGGCCAGAAAGATACGAATGCATGTGCAACAAAGGGGGCCTGTAAGATTAGTTATAGTTTGAAACTTGCTAAGATGACAAACTAAACAACAAAACTAACAGATGAACATACAAACTTAAATTTCTTTAACATATCCCACCTGTTTATCAAGTTTCAAATCTCATCATCAAAGGCTGTCGCTTGAGGGGGGAGAAAAACTACCCAAAAACTCAAAAATTCTTGGAGAAAAGGGTAGAAACCCATGCCCCGAACGAGAAGCCCAAAAAAATAATAACAATTAAAAGATAATAAAGCAAAGCTAATGCAGTTTTTGGTCCAATACATGTATGTACAAAATAAACCCGGAACATCAAACATTCACAACTGCAACTCTTTTCTGTGATGCAAGTTACATGAATCAGTGACCTTGAGCGTTTTTTCAGAGGCTGCAGGTTTTATTTGATGTGCGTGTAGTCAGCAGTCTGCGCCTGTGCAACTCGTCTGCGTTTGACGTTGTCCTGGTCTCGAGGTTGTGCGCTGACCAGGCACAGCCCTGCAAGGAAGTAGATGATGCATCTGGTCGACAGGGCAGTGCCCAGTTGCTGTTCGGCGGCTTGCTCCATCCTTCCGAGAGGGGTGTGTTTGCCACGGAAAACCCTCTTTCCAACTGTGGTCTTTTGTTGGTACATTGGAGTGTACGTGGTGGAGATCCTCTCCAAGGGACTTGCGTCGCTCAGCCTTCAGCAGGGACCGGAGAAGCTTGCACTGCGACTGATGGTTCCAGCCGCCACGCCCCTCGACCTTTGCTGCCGTCGGGGTCACTGCAATCACCTGATGAGGGCCGTCCCAGCGTTCACTGTCCCAACGAGGTCGTTTCAGCACCTTGAGGAAGAGTTGGTCTCCCACATGGACGTGGTTTATCTGTGGATCAAAACACACTGGCCAGTAATTGTGGTCAAACATGTCTTTCATGTGGACTGGGACAGATGTGCCAGTCGCTGGTGGTTCTGATGAACCTGAGAGTCTATGTGTGAGGCCATATAGGATAAAAAGGGGATAGTGTCCTTCCTTCGGCTGGCACTATCCTCATTGCTGTGATTGAAACACAGTCTGGCCATTGTCTCTTTTTTTTTTCTTTGTCTTGATAAGTCAGTTCCATTCGTGCGTTCCACAAGTCCTGCAGACTGTATGCAAAATGACGCTTTGAGTCAATTTTGCAACAACTGTCCCACTTGTTACAAACATTATTCACAAAATGCATCATTTTCACTTTAAATCACTCTTGAAATTCCAAATGTCAGGATAATTCGATTACACAACACTTTTTCCAACTGTTTTAACATCATCATGTGTTGTTGGAAACAACGTAATCCATTTTGAAAACATATTAATTATAACCAAACAATATTGCAACCCAAACAACTAACACTTTGTCTAAAAAAAAGTTTTTTGTTGAAAAGTCTATATGTGGGAACAATTTCCTCAGCAATGTTTGCACCTTTTTTCTCCCAATGTGTGCATTCAATTAGTGGTGTATTTTTCCCTGGCGTGAGATCAAATTGTCAAGTTGATTTGCTGCGTGTGTGTGTGTGTGTGTGTGTGTGTGTGCATTACCCCTTGCTGCATTGTCAGCGAGGCAGTATTCAATTGTAATCGTTTCATTTTCTGTTCAGAAAATTTTGCATTTACAAATACTTATTTAGACGTGCTTTATGCACAACTTTTCTTTCATCTTTTGTGATTTTTTTAAAACGCCGTTTGCCCAATGTCGACAGAACACATAAACATATATCTTGGCAGTCAGTCCAAATTGTAAAATGTTTTTTAGAAAACATCTTACAATTCTGGATCAGCACAGAAGTTTCTGCTGCTTGTCCTGCACATACAGATTTTAATATCCCTTGAAACAAAATGCTTTGTTAAAAAAAAAATTCCCACCCCTTTGCGGCCGTCAAAAAACTGTCTCTCCAGTCGGGAGAAAGGTGTCCAAGAGGTCAGGTCGCTGTTTGGTGGTAATTTGGACTCGGCTTCCACAGTCGTGTGGTGTGCCTTCTACTGGTGCGGGAAAAAGTGACGCTGGGCTGAGCGCACCTTATCAGTGTAATGTGACAATTAGGTCGCCGTGCAATGTGAATGTGGTGGGTGAAGGCTGCTTGATCCAATTGTTGTGACTAATATGCAAGTGATTTCATGAGCCCTGCGCGTCTGCAGCCACACAAGGTCATGAAACCATTTTTTGCAGTCACTGTTTGCTCAAATGGCTCATAGTAATTTGGTAGTGCTAATACATCTTAATCAATGAGTTCACACTTGACAAGTTCAAAAGCTTGTCAACCTCAAGTGTTCAAACATTTTTTTTTTCCTCAAATGTCATTGGCTTGTCATAAATGATGTCCAGCAATAGTCGTGTGATTTCTAAGTACTTTGCAATCCATGCCTGGCAATAATTGCGTACACCTATAAGGGACATCATTTACTTCTTTGTTATTGGTTTTAGGGCTCGGGCAACGCCTTCTTTTTGCTTGTCACCAAAAATGCGCCCCTTTTCAGTCAAAATGCGGCCTAAATATGTGACTTCCTTTTTTAACAGCTGCATCTCATCGGTTCAGTTTGATGACGCATTAAGTAATTCTCGAGGTCAAACATATGTTTAATATCTTCCTCAATGTCCTCACTGTTGTCACTGTCAGAGGGGGAATCCAGAGGTTTGGACATCAACTCGCAGTCCGAAGCCCCACTGGGGTCCCGGCCTAGTCATTCATTTTCCCAATCGTACACTTCCTTAAAACAAGTTCTCAAACCCTTCATTCATTATGTAAATTACTCGTCTTCTCCTTGGCCGCCCTCGTGTGCAAGCCTATCCTAGACGCTCACAGCAGAAAAAGAAGGGAGGGGGGGGGCCTCACTGTTCATACGCCAATCACGCGGTCCCCAGGCAACCAAGCTGCCAGGGGTTACGCCCCCTACCAAAGGCTCCAGTTTACTGGCCACTCCTCCCTGCCAATTTACGAGCAGGCAATCTCAAGCCAATGGCAACAGCTCCTTCCCCCTAAACTTTCCGCTCGTTCCAATTCACTTACGCTTTCCTTCTGGCATCTGCCCAACCTACTTTACCTCTCAGTCATCTCCAACCCCCTCTTAACTTTCCGCTCATCCTATTTCACTTACGCTTTTCCTTCTCAACCTACCTTGCCTCTCAGTTAGAGAACCAAATTCTGCCCCCGCACCTCAGGTTTGACACCACTTAAAATTCAAAATCAGGAAACACCTATGCTTTTGCAAAGATTCCTCATGTTCACTTTCAAAACCTTCATTCCATCTTTCATAACACCTACTTCTCTCTTTCAATTCATGCAACCAACTCAGTGTCTTACATCCCTCAACCACATAGGTTCTCATTCTGTTACTCTATACAGTTTTCCACTTGCAAATCTGCCTATGACACCTTTCTCACTTGCCCTATCATTTGGACTTCATCAATCCTTTCTATGGAACATTAATTGTTCCTTTCCCTTTTCTACACATTCTTTTTCTTTCTTTACACATTCCTTTTCTTTTCTTATTAACTTCCAATCTCTACACTGCAAAGTTTCCCTGGACTTTACTATACTACCCAATACCCCAATTTTAGAAAATTGGACCAGTTTGTCAACACCTAGGGTGTTCTAAAAACTGGTTTCTCATCAGTAGGACAGCAACTCAATTTTCCTGTTGTGGCAATTCTCACTTCAACTTTTTCAGGTGGAGATTTCTTGTCTATTACATCCACAACAGTCTGCTGTTTATAATCCTACTGTATTACATGGGATAAAATACCAAGTGGTATTAGTAATCCCCAATCGCACACACTCCAGCTCACTGACTCAACCCCCACCCTTTCTCTTCTTTGTTCTCACACACACACATAGTCAGACTCAGACATATACACGGGCCCACAAAACAACACACACAGTTCTCAACATTGAACAGCTACAAACGAGAAGCTAATCAATATTTTTCAATTTCAACTAACCTACATTTTTCCTTTATTTCAAATTCGGAAAGTTGACAGTTAACTTCCTTCATCAATTCTGCCGCCATTTCTGACAGTCTTAATTGTTATGGTGTCTAGTTATGGTTCCTCAGTGTTGAGAAAAATTCAAATTGCCTGACTTTGGGTTGAATACCAAGCTTCTACTCCCAATTTGGAGCGGGTATTCCTGGGTGTTTTTACTCACAACCCTCGGTCAGTTTTAGATTTCTCAAACGTTGGACATTCATACAATACACATACACACTCACAGATTGATCAGTTCTGTGTCTGTGAAAATAGATAAACTATTTTCGTCTTCTATAAATAACAAACGTTGTACTATCACTTCCAAATATAGTAATAATTACATCTGTACTCTACCAGAAATAAGGACCCCTAAATCTGTCTTCCAGAAAAAACAACAGTTAATTCTGTACTATCCGAGCAGATATAATCAACTACACTTGTACTCTCTACCAGACAAGGAATGCCTTAATCTGCCTTCCAGAATAAACAACAGTTAATTCTGTACTGTCCGAGTCTTCCAACAAGTCTTCCAAAATAGCAAAGTTAAATCTGTATTTCTTCCAGAAAATAGCTAAGCTAAGATGTACTATCTCTTCGGGTAAAGGAACTCCCTGAAACCCTACTATCCTTCAAAAACCCAAAAAAGTTTTTTACTATCTGTTGTATACAACCACTGACCTGTGACAATCTCTCCGCTGGTCGAGACACTCGCGGTTCATGGATGAAGTCTGTGTTCTCTCCGGTGGAGGATGGCCGAGGACCGGCCTCCTGGAAGAGAGGACTTTTCACGATGGCGCCGTTTTCAGTCGTCGTCAATCGTCCACCGCAGATCACACGTTTTCATCCGGCATTCGAAGGACCAAGTAATGTTAAGGATGTTTCTATCAAAACAAGCCTGAACAAATGAATCAACCAGCCAAGATTGTCTGTCATTTCCGCGCGGGGCAGCCCTCGAACTCCGAGGCGAAGCCAGCGTGTTCGACTGCACACATGGTTTTTATTTGCATCAGCATAAGCAATTTGAATATGCAATACATACAGAATGGAAAACTTGACATTTGACTCCATCCCACTTGCCCACCCTCTTCCTGCCTATTCTAACGGTTTCAGCTTACAAGACACCTTTTGTTCATACTTCTGCTTATTCTAACAGCAAAAGGGAGCATGTTCACTCTGAACTTCATTTGACCTGTGTAGTGTATTTTCACAAGGCTTAACATGTTGAACTTATTTTATGGCCATGACGATATTGTTGCTTTAGAAATACCAAGCCTTGTGTTGGACCTCCCTAAATGCATAAGTTACAGCCTTAAGAGGCCTCGGGCCCCAACATTATCTACGAAGGGTTAAAGAGGTCATCAACACCCCAAGGGAGGTGTTTACAGAAAAGGGTTCTGGCGTTGGGGAGTCACATTCGCGATGAGGCCGTACCTGGCACCCGTAGCTGTCGAAGGTTTAATTAGAGGCCAGAAAGATACGAATGCATGTGCAACAAAGGGGGCCTGTAAGATTAGTTATAGTTTGAAACTTGCTAAGATGACAAACTAAACAACAAAACTAACAGATGAACATACAAACTTAAATTTCTTTAACACTTCCCCGGGCACGGGCGGTGCCAAGCGGCCCCTAAGTTTAACCAAATGGAAGCTCCGGAGGAGGAGGGCATGCTCGCGTCACAGTAAGCCGAAGAGGAGCACCTTCCCCGGGCACGGGCGGTTCCAAGCGGCCCCGAAGTTTAACCGAATGGAAGCTCCGGAGGAGGAGGGCATGCTCGCGTCACAGTAAGCCGAAGAGGAGCACCTTCCCCGGGCACGGGCGGTTCCAAGCGGCCCCTACGTTTAACTGAATGGAAGCTCCGGAGGAGGAGGGCATGCTCGCGTCACAGTAAGCCGAAGAGGAGCACCTTCCCCGGGCACGGGCGGTGCCAAGCGGCCCCTAAGTTTAACCGAATGGAAGTTCCGGAGGAGGTCGGGCGTGTGTCACAGTTAAGCCGAATTGGAGCACCTCTTGCGCCCGGGCACGAGCGGAGCGCGAGGCTGTCCGTTATGAAAGAATAAATAAATAAAGAATGCCACCTTTTTTTCACAGGGCACACCGGACGGCGTACCATCAGGTTAAAGTCGGAGTAATTAAATAAATACAAAAAGAATGGCTGGGGAATAAAAAAATAATACGTTTTAATAATAATTTGTTTTTTTTGTTATAACATGAATTTCACTCTCTCTCTCTCTCTCTCTCCCCGTATATATATATATATATATATATATAAATATAAATATTTATATATTTATTATATATATTGTATATTTTTTTTAAGCATTTTTGAAGGTGCGCCGCTACTTCGCGGATTTTCAGTTTTCGCGGGTGGTCTCGGTCCCCATTAACCGCGATAACCGAGGGTTCACTGTACTCCATAAAATTTACAAAAAGCGAGGTGAAACACTCAACCAGGGCTGCTTTTTTGAACATTTCTCGAGGGCCATGGCGAGCCATTTCAAAAAAGCTGCACAACTAACGTATAAAATATTGATAAATTTGCTCTGCCTGATGTGTGTGTCAAGTTTCACGAGTTGTCGTTCATATTTAGAACCTCATAATCAGCGTTGTTTTATTGCCGAACCGTGCAATGCCACTCCCACAACTTTTCACGAAAAAGGATGAATTTCGTATTGTGACATCCTCATGGCCGAAACAGTCCTCCGAGCATATATGAGGGCGACCTTGTTGAGTTGCACGGAGAAAAACATCCAAGAAAATAACTTGTATTAGCTTTTACCAGTTGGTGGCGCTACTACTACGATGAAAAATAAGTTGGTAGATGTCTTCAGGGCTGAAGTATCCTCAAATGTGTACAACTTCGAGAAGATAGGATCATCTGAGTCATGTTGCCGGAGCTTTTGTTGCCACAAAGTACAATCGGACTTTTCAGCACCGTAATAGCCACGCCTTTTGCCAAAACGTCACAAACTCGGCAGAGAGTAAGATCATTGTCTTGAGTCTTTTCTGACTAATTTTCAGTCGGATTCGTCAAAAGGGCACCGTGCAGTACGTGAAAATTAAAATAAAACAAATTTTTGATTCCACTTGGCGGCGCTGTGTGTATAACAAAATAATAACATTAAGATGTCTTCAGGTCGGGACATTTTATTTACAGGTGAAGGTTTGGATTTTTAGGAGCATGTGCAGGGGAGTTATTAAGCATTCATTTATTTGTATTAGGTTCATTTTGTCTTCTTATTATTGATATTTGACTGATTCATTAAAAGCAGACAATTATGTTTTAGGTAAATTTTTTACCTGACATGTTTCGGCGAGTCTTTCGCCTTCTTCAGAGTGTCGCATAATGGTGTCTTGAGACCCGTCTTTATCAGCTGATGTTCCATGAGGGTGTGACTTACCTGTCAAAAAAATGAAAAATCAGAGCAGTAAAAGAATAAGCACAACATGAACATTACAAATCAGCAATCACTGACCACTGCAAAAGGGAAAACCACATCATGGACCGGGAGAAGGGCAGGGT